>NW_026048301.1:0-79440 GCF_023864345.2 Schistocerca serialis cubense | reverse complement strand
GCTCACGCCGCGGAGAGTACACGTTAGTTCGTTGTCGCTGTTGCTTATCGTGATGTCGGGACGCGGAAGTGGACGCAAAGCTGCTGCCTTGGCGGAGTTGCTGCTCACGTTAGCAGGACCTGCCGGGAAGAAGAAGAAGAAGTCTACACCGCAGTGCTTTCGCTGCCAAAAGCTTGGCCACGTTGCCAAGCAATGCAGCGGAGCAGTCGCGTGCTTGAAGTGTGCGCAAGCGCACGACACACGCGACTGCAAGAAGCCGAAGGACGCCCCCTGCACATGCGCCAACTGCGGTGGCGCACACGCGGCTAACGCCCGTTCCTGCGCGTACAGGAGAAATTGGCGCGGACCAGAGAAGACGCAGAAGCAAGTGACCACCACACGCGAAGAGGTGGTCACTCGCTCAGAAGACGTCATCACCAGGCGCCTCAACGACGCCGTAGAAGAAGCCATGTCCGCCTTCAAATCCGCCATGGCGGAAGAGAGGGCGGCCATGCTGGCGGAACTGGGCGAGGCTCGGCGTCAGATTGCTGAGCTGACGCAGGAGCTTCGCTCAGCCAAGGCAGCTTCCGCCACAGCGGTCGACACCGCCAGCCAGACGACTCCTCCACGAGAGAAGAAGTTTGCGACGGTGGCCACGCAGACCGACGTGCCTGCCGAAGGGGAGCCCAAGACGGACACCGAGGCAGCAGCGCACGAAGACGAGTGGGAAGAAGTCCCATTCCTCCCGCTTCCGGACATGTACAGCGCAAGCGCTGTGACGCAGAAGATCGCTGCATCGCTTCGCGACGGTACTTACCCCCACCATGACAACCCTTATCCTTTCGTTCCTCCTAACCATCCTAAACCACAACTCCCACATCGCCCACTCGGGTATCCTGAAGGCCTACTCGGTCTTTCAAGGGAGGAGTTCAATCTGATTGACTCCTACCCTATTTTCACAGAGTGGCAGATGCGCTGCATCATCATCGCTCTCGTCAACGGAGAGTACGACAAAGCGGGATGCATTTTGCACAACATCCCAACCGAGGAAGAGCCCTCAGCCACAGCAAAGAAGAAAAAGAAAAGTCGTCATAACGACAAGTTCAGAAGATAGGTCATCGGCACTCCTTGCCAGTACAGAAGAACCCACAAGTAAAGAAAGAAGTTTCATCAACATCCCAGGGGAGTAAAGGCCAACAGGCCACAAACTTCCACCCGAACCTCCTCACAGTGAGGAAGTCAGAAAAGGAGCAGAGAGAGAGAGGCTGCGCCGGCACGCACTCCGCTGCTCGACTCGCTGCCGCTCGCACCGGTCGTTTTCGTTTCCGTTTCGTGTGCACCGTCGCTAGCCCATCGCCATGTCCGGACGCGGAAAGGGAGGCAAAGTCAAGGGCAAGTCAAAGTCCCGCTCAAGCAGGGCTGGGCTCCAGTTCCCGGTCGGCAGAATCCACCGCCTCCTGCGCAAGGGAAACTACGCAGAGCGCGTCGGCGCCGGGGCGCCCGTCTACCTCGCCGCCGTCATGGAGTACCTCGCGGCTGAGGTGCTCGAGCTGGCCGGAAACGCGGCCCGCGACAACAAGAAGACGCGCATCATCCCGCGCCACCTGCAGCTTGCCATCCGCAACGACGAGGAGCTCAACAAGCTCCTGTCGGGCGTCACCATCGCACAGGGTGGTGTCCTGCCCAACATCCAGGCCGTCCTGCTGCCAAAGAAGACCGAGAAGAAGGCCTAAAGGAGGCCAGGCAATCGCAGCCGCCGCGTGCTCCCCTGCACGCAACGCGCTTTGCCGGCTCGGCCCACAACAATCGGCCCTTTTCAGGGCCACCACACAAACCTACGTCCAAAGCAAAATTTCAGTCGTCCTCGCCGCACCTTGTTTTGTTTTAACTTTGCACCGTCACAGCACAGCCGCCGCCGGCGCACGTCCGCCATCTTGTCGTCCACACAGCCCGTGTGGCCCAAAACACACACACACACACACACATTTTGCACGGTCGCAGTCGCCTTCCAAACCGACAACGGCAGCAATAATGACCATTGTTAAAGGGAGGCGTGTCGACACACCGCCCTCCACTCCCGCGCGCAACGGCCGTCGACACGAACGAAACAGCTGATCCGGCCGCCTATGCCCACACGCCTTGCCTCGGAAACCCCAACGCCGCCGCCGCAAACAAACACACAGAGCCAAACCACGCAAGCAAATAATCACCGCCTCTCGCACAACAACACACAGCCCGCCATCTCCGTCGCGATCGATACAAAGACACACAATAACAAACACACAAACGAAGCAGCTCCACACACAGCCAGCCACATGACACGTTTCCTTTCCTTCTCCCCTCCCAGTCACATCACGTCGCTCAAACGGAAAGAAAGAAAGAAACAAACAAACAACACAGCGCACACACGCAGCAACAACAACACAGACTCTTTCGCACTTTTCAACTTCCGAACAGTGTGGTGGCCCTGAAAAGGGCCGTTTTCTAGTCTCTCCCACCCACAAGCACGGCCGCGGGAAGGCCAGCGCCCGCTGCGACGCAGCCTAACCGCCGAAACCGTACAGGGTGCGCCCCTGCCTCTTCAGGGCGTACACCACGTCCATGGCCGTCACAGTCTTGCGCTTGGCGTGCTCAGTGTACGTCACCGCGTCGCGGATCACGTTCTCCAGGAACACCTTCAGCACCCCGCGGGTCTCCTCGTAGATCAGACCAGAGATGCGCTTCACGCCGCCCCTGCGAGCCAGGCGGCGGATGGCGGGCTTCGTGATGCCCTGGATGTTGTCGCGCAACACCTTGCGGTGCCGCTTGGCGCCACCCTTGCCGAGCCCCTTTCCTCCCTTGCCGCGGCCTGTCATCCTTCCTTCCTCGGGCAAAGCAAAACGTGCACAAACAGCAGCTGCAGCGGCTGGCGAGTCGGCTACGGTCTGCGCCCAGCGCGCCCGCCGCCCCCCTATATAGACTCTGGCCCGCCCTCCCCCCACCACGCGCAACCGAGGGCATATAAGCGCAGCACGGAGGCGCGCGGGCCCGTTGTCAAGGCAGCACCGGACGCCGCGCCGCACCTAACCTCCACGCACGCCGCTCCGCTACCGCTACCGCTACCGCCATGGCCCGCACAAAGCAAACGGCCCGCAAGTCCACCGGCGGAAAGGCGCCGCGCAAACAGCTCGCCACCAAGGCGGCGAGGAAGAGCGCGCCCGCCACCGGAGGCGTCAAGAAGCCCCACCGCTACAGGCCGGGCACCGTCGCCTGCGAGAAATCAGGCGCTACCAGAAGAGCACAGAGCTGCTCATCCGCAAGCTGCCATTCCAGCGCCTAGTGCGCGAGATCGCCCAGGACTTCAAGACCGACCTGCGCTTCCAGAGCTCCGCAGTCATGGCCCTGCAGGAGGCCAGCGAGGCCTACCTCGTCGGCCTCTTCGAAGACACCAACCTGTGCGCAATCCACGCCAAGCGCGTCACCATCATGCCCAAGGACATCCAGCTCGCGCGCCGCATCCGCGGCGAGCGCGCCTAAACCGCGCCGCGGCACCGCACCGCACCGCACCGCACAAACAAAAACGGCCCTTTTCAGGGCCACTAACATCTCTCCGTCGCGAGCAAACTTTGTCGGTCGCCTGCCTCTCGCCCCGCAACCCAAAAACAAAAAAAAACCACCACTTCCCGTCCGTCCGCCACACCCGCTCACTCTGCCTGCCTGCTAGCAGCGCGCAACAATCACACATCATCCCTCCCCGGCGCTCAAAGCGCACAATACCCAACGGCCGACGTCACACCGCACGGGTGGCTGGCCGGCCGCCGCTTTCGTTTCGAAAACAAAAAAAACCCGCACTCCACTCCGACGGCCAACGGCCAGGCAGGCGCGCGCGCTCGCTCGCTCTACGCGCCACCGAAATCCCCGCCGACTCCTTCCACATCTCAACGTGCCCCCCGTTGCAAAACATAACACACACACACACACACACACAAAGGAACAAAACAAAACAAAGACCAGACACGACTCGACAAGACAGACATCCGAGACGAACGAACGCAGGCAAGCCAACCAACGTATTCAAACAAAACAACGTGACAGAAAAACCAACCGTCGGCCGCCGCCACAAACACGGCGACAATCAACCACGACAACAACAACAACACCGCTTACCGCTACCGCCGCCCACACCCGCCACCGACCCCCGCAATCCAACCACCACGGCACGCAAACAGCATCCCCACGGGCATACAGAAACGCCAGACAGACACCCACACCAAACGCAACACGACAATCAAAACCTTCCCCGACGTGCTTTGATGGCCCTGAGAAGGGCCGTTTTGGGCCGCGCGTCTCTTGCGCGCCACTAGACGACGACGGGGGGTGGGGACGACGGAGTCAAGCGCCAAACCCTTCCTTTCTCCCATCTCTTTCTCCTCTACTCTACTTCTTCTTCTTGGGCGAAGCCTTCGCCTTAGACGGCGTCGTCGCCTTCTTCGGGCGCGGCGCCTTCGGCTTCTTCGTCGGAACCTTGGCGGCCTTCTTCGCCTTCGACGGCGACTTGGCCTTGGCCGGCTTGGCCGCAGCCGCCTTCTTCGCACCCGCGGGCGCGGCCGACGCCGCAGACGCCTTCTTGGCGGCGCCCGCCTTCCGACCGGTCGCCGCCTTCACGCCACCAGCCTTCTTTGCGCCGGCCGCACGGGCGCCCTTCTTCTCCTTGCTGGCCGGAGCGGCGCGCTTCTTCTTGGCACCGCCAGCACGAGCCTTGCCGCCCTCGGCCGCCCCCCCGCCGCCGGCGCCGGCAAGCTTGAACGAGCCGGACGCGCCCTTCCCCTTCGTCTGCACCAGCTCGCCCGCCACGACGGCCGACTTGAGGTACTTCTTGATAAACGGCGCCAGCTTCTCCGCGTCCAGCTTGTAGTGCGCGGCTATGTACTTCTTGATCGCCTGCAGCGACGACCCGCCGCGCTCCTTCAGACTCTTGATGGCGGCCGTCACCATCTCAGAGGTGCGCGGGTGCGCAGGCTTGGCGCGCGGCTTCTTCGCAGACGACGCAGACTTGGCCTTCTTCGTAGTGCCGGTGGCGGCGGGTGCCGCAGCAGTCTCGTTCGTAGCCGCCTGATCTGCCATTTCGACGACGCGCGTAACACACAGCGAGAGCGAGCGGGACGGCAGGCAGGCACGCAAGCACAGCACAGCAGCAGAGCAGAGAATCACAAGGCCCAGCCAGTGTCGCGGGCGGGCGCGGACGGCCGAGAGAGCGGCCGCCACTCTGCGCGCCGCCGCGCCGCGCCTCCCGCGCTTGCTACCGCCCAACGTCCGACAGCCTGTGCGGAGCAGCCCCAAACCTGCGCCACAACCGCCCGCGCCTTTCAAACCACCGAGGATGGGGCTACACACAGCCACACCACAGTCGCCAACCAGTCGCCACGGCAGCGCCGCAAACCACGGCCAAACTGCAGCTACCGCGCGCTACAGCCTGGGTCGGCCCGCCGAGAATCGCCGCCCCCGCCCAAATGCCGCCCCCACAGCCCCAGCCGACGACCCGCCACAATGGCCAAACCTTCGGCAAAACTCCCACACCGTCGCCGCGGCAGCCCGGCCAGCGCGGCCGGCGCCACAGCCACACAAGCCGAGGCGTGCGGCGATGACGGCCGTGCAAACGCGCCTCCGCCGCCCCATCGCCTTCCGTCGCCCTCCCGCCGTTTCCCGATCGGCCCGCAGCCGTCGGGCCACATCGCGCGCCGTCCTCCTCCTCTCGCCCGCCAACATTCACAGCCGTTTCTCAACAATTGCCCGCCGCAAACGGACGCCGCCTGCGCAACAGGCGCCGCCGCCCCTCGCCGCTTCCGACCCAACCCCTCGACCGAGGCAAACCGCAATCCGAATCTACAGACCAACCCAATCTGCCGTCAAGCACACACGACAGCCGACCTTACACGTTACGCGTTACACATTACGTTTACACGTCTACGTTAGGTTAGGTTAGGTTAGGTGGACGTGGGTTAGGTTAAGGGGACTTGGGTTAGGTTAAGCGTCAAACTTAGGTTAAGCATTCAAACACGTCAGGCGTCAGAGGTTAGGTTAGGTTAGGTTAGGTTAGGTTAGGTTAGGTTAGGTTAGGTTAGGTTACACGTTAGGTTAAGGGGTCAGTGCTAGGTTAAGAAGCGTCAAACGTAGGTTAAAAAAGCGTTCAAAAACGTGAGGCGTGAGCCGGACAGCTTACCTTACGTAGACGTTAGGGGCTCACAGGCTGAGCTCACCTCGCCACACCACAGGTTAGGTTCGGTTCGGTTCGCTCGGCTCAGCGTAAAGCGCCGAGGTCAGGGTTACGTTCGTTCACCTTCGGGCGCCACACTTTCGGTTGAAAGGTCGCGACGGGACGACGTCGGCAGGCACGCCGCAAACGAACAAAAACGTACAGACGACGTCGGAAACCGCCGACAGACGGGGGAGCAGCACGACCACGACCAGACACCGAGCGCGAACGAGACACACGCGAACCACCCCCACCGGCCAAAGGGCACCACACAACAACCCAGAGCACCACGTGTCGACACCAGAGCAACCCGCCGCTCACGCGACATGGCTGGCACCGAAGGGCAACCGCCCGCAACTGCGCTTTCCGCGCCGGCCCGGATGCACGTCGTGCTACAACAACACCACTACCGTACACAGCCGCTGTTCACAACATCACTATCAATGGCGCGCCCGCGGCTCGCCGCCGTCGCCGTCGCAGTCGCAGCCCCAACGCCAGCACTTTTGCACCACCATTCACACGCACCGCAACACAGCTCGCCGACACAGCCGAACAAAACAAACACCACACAACAACAGCAACAACGCCGCCGCCTCTACTTGTGCCGGCGACCCACCCCGCCGATGGCGCACCTTTCGCCAGCCGGCAATCGACACACACGCACCCACCCACCGGGGCCCAGTGCAAAAAAAAAAAAAAAAAAAAAAAACAAAAAAAAAAAACACACAAAAACAAAAAAACCAAACAACACAAACGACACGGGAAGCGCACACCGCCACTTCGCGCGCACGCCACCAACCAGTCGTCGTCTCAAAATAACAAACACAAACAAAATAAACTAACAACTAGGGCAACACAAAACAAAAACGCCTCGCACGAACCGCCCACAAAAAGGACAAGCACACGCACAGCCTCTGCTGACGACCACGACGCAGCGGCACGCTGCTCCTGTCCCGCGCCCCGCGCCCCACTCGATTCACAACTCACGCGACACCGTCAACGACGGGCTCGCTTCCCGCAACCTACCACCTTTCCGCCACGACGCACAGCCCCAGCCCCACCCGACGACGCCCGTGGCAACGACTGCACTTTCACCACCGCCTCCCCCTTCCCCCCCAAAACACACACACACACACACACAGCCAGCCAAAAACGCACTCGCGACCCACACATGCACGTGCATCGGCACACGCCAACCAGTCAACGTCGACAACCACACGCAAGGCTCGAAACGAAACCGGCGTCCTTCCACGTTGCCATCAAGCTACGCGACACAAGACACAAGGAACCAACACAACAGCCGGCCCC
Organism: Schistocerca serialis cubense; assembly: GCF_023864345.2. Classification (NCBI taxonomy): domain Eukaryota; kingdom Metazoa; phylum Arthropoda; class Insecta; order Orthoptera; family Acrididae; genus Schistocerca; species Schistocerca serialis. The sequence continues at coordinate 71,921 of NW_026048301.1, read as the reverse complement.
ACTAATTCCCACTCTCACGCCGCAAAAAGCACACCGAAACCGCCAAACGCACGCACATTCCCCTTCGCACTGACACCACCGACCGGCTCGCTACCACACACCTCTCGGCAGCCGTTTCACGCCAATTCGCCACACCGCCCACACAGTCGACAAGCGCCCGCCCTGTACGGCACACGCAACGACGCAGCGCAGCAAAGGGCGCCCGCAACACATACCTCTCCGCCGCCCGACGCGCCAACCGCCACACCACACCGCCAGCCACTCGCAAATTGTGCACTGCCACCAGCCACACGTCCAACACGCCGCGCCGCCTCCGGCCACCCGCCAGGGGGCGCTCACGTCCGCGACAACAGCGCGGCCCGCCGGGCCGGGCCGAACCGAACCGAGCCGCCGCTGCTCTGCACTCGGCACGGCCACACCCTGCTGCAGACCGGGCTCGTCCCTCTGTACGCGTCTGCCTGCGCATCAACACAACACGACCTTTTTCTTTTTTTCCTCTCTACCGCCATCCCTTCTTCTCGCGTTTTACTCGTTGTTGCAGCAGCGGCGCACACCTACACATCCACAGCCCCAGCCGAGCCGGCCTCACCTCAGGGCCCGCCGCCAGCGTCTCCTCCTCGGGCACAGGTGCGGTGCTGTGGCCGCCCATCCAACCGCATTGCTGGCCGTCCAGCCACCAGGCGTTCCCACTGCCGCGAGCCACGCCGCGCACCGACCCTGCTGCAGAAAACGAAGCATAGCCAGAGACCGACCGATACACAAAGCAAGCCGTCGCCTCGCCTCTTGTCCTTCCTGCCTTCCTTCCGCCCCCGCCCTTCTCACACCACCGCCTCTCCACTTTCGCCCCCCCCCCCCCCCCTCCTTTTTTTTTTTTTGTTTTCTTCTTTCTTTCTTTCTTTCTTTGGCCCTCTCTCCTTCCCGCCATGGCGGTTACGGCACCGCCTGCAGCGGCAGATTTTTTGCGCCCACACGCCTACTCCTACCACCATTAACCTTGCCCTGCCCTGCCCATCAACGTCGCAGTCGAACCGACGCTTGCCAACACACTGCCCACGTTCCTTTCTCTTTTCGGCCTACGCCCATTACGCGCCGCCGCCACAGCACCTTCCCTTCCCACAACACACCGACGTCATCACACGCACCCAAAACAGGGGCCACGACCGTGTTCCTCGCCCACTCCCATCCCGCACGGTACGCACATTCCCAACTACTACCGCGCACCCTCCCTTTCCAATCTGTGTGTCTCTGTGTCTGTGTCCTGTCCGCGCGTGACGCCTCTCAACATCCGCCGTCCCCCGTCCCGTTTTCGCCCCCATGCCGTCGTCGCGCCGCCTCCGCCCCTGTCCGCCCCGCACCACACCATACACCGCTGCTTGTCCCGGCCGTTGCCACCAAAGGCGCCGACCGCAAACGCGCCACGCCGCAGCCCCCGTGCGTCTCGCGCTCGCTTGCATCTCCGTGCCGACGCTGCCTCTCTTCCCACTCGCACTCGACCTCGACAACACAGTCTTTGGCTCCGCCACTGCGTGTTCCGGTGGTACGCACGCTGCACCACGTATGTATTCATTACCAGAGCGATGGCGAGGCATGACAGCATCTCTGTCTGACCAGAGAGTTCTTTATCGCTGCTAGTCGGCGCTTGGACCGCGCCAGACGACAGTAGTTGCACGCACCGGGTCGCCAGGAACAGTTGTTATATATATTGTAGCGCGAGTCGGGAGAGGTAGTAGTCGGTCGACAGTAGTAGCGGGTGGACGGTTGTACTGAGCGGGCGTCGGCGGCGTGCTCTGCTCGTCTCGCGACTCTGGTCACGGTTCGGGACGATGTATAGTATATTGTGTTATAATCAAAAGGTGGTGTGACGCTGCATTGCGCAAATCTGATAACGTATGTTCATTGTACTTATTTTGTTCAACAACAAAAGCCCCACTATTACTTTTTTTCTAAAGTAACTTTTGTCTCTTAACGAAAAACATTCACTTTTTAAAGACTACTTCCTATGGCATTTCCCTCCAAGGAGTGCAATTAATTACCAGCCAGCACTCATTCATTGCACACAGCTGTGTAAGGGGTATCTACAATTGAGGAGCGGATATAAATGCAATTTTTTGTTTTTTTTTGTTTTTTGTTTTGTGTGTGTGTGTGTGTGTGTGTGTGTGTGTGTGTTGTAACCTCCCAGCAATATTTAAAATAATGGACAATGTTATTTACGGATGCTAATGGACATTGCGCTAATTGTAACCTCGCCCACAATGAGAGGTATTGAAAATGGCAACAAAAATGTGCAATTCGCAATCTGACTCAAATATAAAGTCTTCACACAACATTTACAAAAGTCCGTTCAGTGACAAGAAACTTCAATTAAACCGAAATATCGGTCTTTGGCCCTGTGCAAAACAATCAGAATTAAAGTCTTACCTCCGAATAAATGGATGTCACATTTCTGCTCTGGTTGTTGCGCAGCGCTTGGAGGAACTGCATTGCAAATAATAATATTCTCTTTCTTTGTGATTTTAGTGACATTTTTCTTCAAAGAAGTGGAACGAACTCTTTAGTTCAATAAAAGATTAAATGTTTGAAAAATGCTTTTGAAATAAAAATTATTATTGGGGAACTTGTTGGAGAATAATTACAATAAATACAATTTCTCATTATCTAACGATTATATCAATTAACAGTATACCTTATTCACCATCTTGACCAGTGTTGCCGACCGCCTACATCACACAACCGCACTCGGCTGCTACTACTGACCGACCGCTCTGCATGACGACTATTAGCGTACTGCACGCGACGACTACTGACAGAGTACAGCCCTCAACTACACAGACTGACTGACTGACTGAGAACCGCTCGCAACACTCGCGCAGTCCAGCGCAAACTCTCTGGTCACAGATGCTACAATGTCTCGCCATCGCTACTATGTTACATACGTGTTTCAGTGTCTTTTTCATTGGGGTAACGATCTTTGGCTCTTTTTATTCTGAATACAGGGCCAAAGGTCAACGGCTGCTGCCCTTATACAATTTGTCAGGTTTCATTATGTCTGTTGCAATGTTACATACGGTTCACTCTTTCATTAATATTATCGTTGGGTTTGTTTTGTAGGGACGTTAACATTCTGGCACATTTTTATTATCATCGGACTCTCTGCTATTTGTGCAGGGAGGTTATACCTGGGTCCATTTCCATTTACATTTTAATATTGATAGACTTTTTGTTTTCTTTTTTGTTTCTTGTTGTTTTTCCTTCTTTTTTTTTGTTGTTTTTTTTCTTTTGTTTTGTTTTTCCCGCTCTCACCACCACCGCCGCATCACGCCTTCCGTTTTCTTGGTTTCTTTTCTGTGCTTCAACATCACCGCGCCCCATTTCCACACCACAGCCATCAGCCTCCAAGACGGGCGGGCGCAGTGTGCCATTTCCGGCGCACAAGCACACCCGTACGGTACTCTCCTCGCCCCCACGCCACCAACAACACAGCGACCACGCGGCTTTCAGGCACGGCACGGCACGGCACCGGCGAAATGCGCCGCCCCCGCCCCTCCGCGCATCCGTCCGTCTCGCCACGTTCACTGACAGCCGCGTCTGCGGCTACACCACGACAACCACAACACAACACCGCTCCCCTCCCTGGCAACTCACATTGTTTTTCTCCTCCTCTTTTGCACAAACCACAACGCCGAGCACAGGCGCAAGCCACCCACACCGCGCCCCTCCCCGTCCCGTCTTTGGCCGCCGCTCCTCGTTTCCTCGTTTGCCCCCTCCCATCTCCCGAAATGCCATGCCAGCAGCGTTACGCATGCCCCTCCCCTGTCCACACAACACTACCGCCTAACGAACAGCCTTTTCCGGGCCACATGCAGGGCACGCCCACCTCCAAACGCTGCCAATTCACGGACGCACACACACACTCACTTTCTCGACACCTTTCTGTACGGAGGGTGCGTCATCTCGACCGTGACAGAGTGACGGCAACTATCGACGATCCATTTCCCCCCACTGGTAAAACATGTCCACTAACACCTACATACATCATTCAAGTACACAGACAATAGCATACACACAATGGGAGGGCACACGAACATGGACGGCACGGCACTGTCATACACTCTTCCTCAGAACCATATCAACAAACGTTACGTACATCCGGGAAAGCGAAAGCGAACGCGAAAGCGAAAGCGAAAGCAAAGGCAAAGCCCAATGCAGCCGTCAAAGGTAACGTTCACCACGGCAGACACTTGCAGCCGCGCCGCCGTTAAACGCATTTCAGTGCGGCTCCAATACGCCTCCGACACGGGAACGTTCCGTTGCTCTACGAATGCGTTTCTCCCCTTTTTCCCTTCCTCTCTCTTTTGCCCCCCCTCCTTGCACTCTTGCCTCATTCCTCACGTTCTGCCCAGACATTCGACCGATCAACGTCAACCTTTCGTTACCGTTCTCAGCGCGACGGTGTACAACAGTATGACGGGTGTGCCCAAGACTTCGGTTCAGTTGCGTGACGCCGGTCTATCGCGCCGATCGACAGTTACTCAGGGGGCGACGGATCGGACCACGTCACCGACACACAAAACACTTTCAAACAAACAAATACATACCGGATGGACACAGACAAACACGTGTACAGACATTCGCCAAACAAACGACCACCGCCGCCGCCGCCGTCGTCGTCTAGCGTGCATCTTGAATGACGACATCGGTGTGCGTGCGTCGTACGCAATCAGTCAGACACGGCTATCAAACATCAGAGTCGAATGGTACATCATCGTGCGTGTCGCCGTACACGTACAGTACAATACAACAACAATGCGTCTTAATGGCACGTTCATTTCAACGTCACTCACACACCTCCACGCTGCAGTTACGTCGCACCATTGTCAAACTCGGCGTACAGCAAAGGGAATAGTGGGCGGCAAAAAAACAAAACAAAAACCAAACAAAAACATTTCACATTTCACCCTCGCCATGTATGATGTGCAAAAAAACAAACCCGCAAACGGCCGTCGTTACGGTGACACAAAAGTCGCCGATCGCACTGTCCCCCCTCGCAGACGGGTAACACACACACACACCCCAACAACACCAATGGGTCAAAAACCACGCCAACGAGGCGTGCCACCATTCCACGCCACGGCGACCAACCTCGTGGCCGTACCCCGCGCAACACGCTTTGACGCGCCCCCCCACCCACAATCAAAATGCACACATACATCACAGCCGTCCACACACACAAACAACAACAACAATTCCGCCCTTCCCGCAAAAGGCAAGTTGGTGGCCCTGAAAAGGGCCGTTTTGCCGCTCTCGCAACGGAGGAGCCTTCTCCATCCTTCCTTCCTTCCATTCCAGAGCCACCTCCTTACTTGGAGCTCGTGTACTTGGTCACCGCCTTCGTGCCCTCGCTCACGGCGTGCTTGGCCAGCTCGCCAGGCAGCAACAGCCGCACAGCGGTCTGGATCTCGCGGGACGTGATGGTCGAGCGCTTGTTGTAGTGCGCCAGGCGAGAAGCCTCGGCCGCAATGCGCTCGAAAATGTCGTTCACGAAGCTGTTCATGATGCTCATCGCCTTCGACGAGATGCCCGTGTCAGGGTGCACCTGCTTCAGCACCTTGTAGATGTAGATGGCATAGCTCTCCTTCCTCTTGCGCTTCTTCTTCTTGTCGCCCTTCGAAATGTTCTTCTGCGCCTTGCCAGCCTTCTTGGCGGCCTTCCCGCTAGTCTTGGGCGGCATCTCGAACCAACGTACGGCAGCAGCAACACCAGTAGCAAGCGCTCCGCTCTAGTCAGCGTCTCCCCACACAGTGGCACCCGCCGCCAGCCGCCGCCGCACCTTTACCAGCTCGCCCTGTTGCGGCCGCCGACCAATGGGGCGCGCGCGCAACCGGCCGCCGCACCCGAGCCCATAAAGCACCCCCACCCCGGCTGCGCCGGCACGCACTCCGCTGCTCGACTCGCTGCCGCTCGCACCGGTCGTTTTCGTTTCCGTTTCGTGTGCACCGTCGCTAGCCCATCGCCATGTCCGGACGCGGAAAGGGAGGCAAAGTCAAGGGCAAGTCAAAGTCCCGCTCAAGCAGGGCTGGGCTCCAGTTCCCGGTCGGCAGAATCCACCGCCTCCTGCGCAAGGGAAACTACGCAGAGCGCGTCGGCGCCGGGGCGCCCGTCTACCTCGCCGCCGTCATGGAGTACCTCGCGGCTGAGGTGCTCGAGCTGGCCGGAAACGCGGCCCGCGACAACAAGAAGACGCGCATCATCCCGCGCCACCTGCAGCTTGCCATCCGCAACGACGAGGAGCTCAACAAGCTCCTGTCGGGCGTCACCATCGCACAGGGTGGTGTCCTGCCCAACATCCAGGCCGTCCTGCTGCCAAAGAAGACCGAGAAGAAGGCCTAAAGGAGGCCAGGCAATCGCAGCCGCCGCGTGCTCCCCTGCACGCAACGCGCTTTGCCGGCTCGGCCCACAACAATCGGCCCTTTTCAGGGCCACCACACAAACCTACGTCCAAAGCAAAATTTCAGTCGTCCTCGCCGCACCTTGTTTTGTTTTAACTTTGCACCGTCACAGCACAGCCGCCGCCGGCGCACGTCCGCCATCTTGTCGTCCACACAGCCCGTGTGGCCCAAAACACACACACACACACACACATTTTGCACGGTCGCAGTCGCCTTCCAAACCGACAACGGCAGCAATAATGACCATTGTTAAAGGGAGGCGTGTCGACACACCGCCCTCCACTCCCGCGCGCAACGGCCGTCGACACGAACGAAACAGCTGATCCGGCCGCCTATGCCCACACGCCTTGCCTCGGAAACCCCAACGCCGCCGCCGCAAACAAACACACAGAGCCAAACCACGCAAGCAAATAATCACCGCCTCTCGCACAACAACACACAGCCCGCCATCTCCGTCGCGATCGATACAAAGACACACAATAACAAACACACAAACGAAGCAGCTCCACACACAGCCAGCCACATGACACGTTTCCTTTCCTTCTCCCCTCCCAGTCACATCACGTCGCTCAAACGGAAAGAAAGAAAGAAACAAACAAACAACACAGCGCACACACGCAGCAACAACAACACAGACTCTTTCGCACTTTTCAACTTCCGAACAGTGTGGTGGCCCTGAAAAGGGCCGTTTTCTAGTCTCTCCCACCCACAAGCACGGCCGCGGGAAGGCCAGCGCCCGCTGCGACGCAGCCTAACCGCCGAAACCGTACAGGGTGCGCCCCTGCCTCTTCAGGGCGTACACCACGTCCATGGCCGTCACAGTCTTGCGCTTGGCGTGCTCAGTGTACGTCACCGCGTCGCGGATCACGTTCTCCAGGAACACCTTCAGCACCCCGCGGGTCTCCTCGTAGATCAGACCAGAGATGCGCTTCACGCCGCCCCTGCGAGCCAGGCGGCGGATGGCGGGCTTCGTGATGCCCTGGATGTTGTCGCGCAACACCTTGCGGTGCCGCTTGGCGCCACCCTTGCCGAGCCCCTTTCCTCCCTTGCCGCGGCCTGTCATCCTTCCTTCCTCGGGCAAAGCAAAACGTGCACAAACAGCAGCTGCAGCGGCTGGCGAGTCGGCTACGGTCTGCGCCCAGCGCTTTTTTTTTAGTAAGGATGGGGCCCCTCCACGCCCGCACCAACGTGGTGACCAACACAAAAGTTCTACTGTCACCTCCGTATGCATGTTAGTTTTGAATCAAGGCGTCACAGGATGCAGGCTGTGATGTTATCCATGCGTCTGGGTAAGGCTACTCATTAACATGGTCCATCAGGAGATAGTAGTGGTCGAAAGCGATCGAAGGGTAGCGGTTGTAAGAGCAGAGGAAAAAAAGTGCCAAGGCCAGCGCCAAGGGAAAAAAAACCTCTGCGACAGTAGGACGGGAAGTAAGAGCAGTAGCGGTTTGCTAGCTGCGACAGAGCATGCAAGGTGAGGGGGGTTAGCGTGAGGTATCGTGCAACGTTACCTATGTACTGCGTGGTCGTTCGCTGGGTCAGTCCGGTGCCGCGGCTGGGCTCCCTCGTTGTCTCCTGGGCCGGCCGCAGTGGCTTACTCCCTGTAACACAAAAGTTCGGCGCGGCAGCGCGGCGACGCTTGCGCGATGAAGACTGCCCTGGCGGTTTTCTTCTTTGCACCTTTCACCTGCGGTGCTGCTGGGGCAACCGCTGGGACAGGCGCGCGAACGTCCTTCTGCGAGGTCGCAGGAGTGTTCGCAGGTACGACTGCACTGAGGCCTTGGGCGAAGACTGCACGCAGTTGCCTCAAGGCCTCTTCCTTCTCTGCAGCCACGGCGGCTGCGAAGGCAGCCCTCTCCACCGCCATTACGGCTTTGAGGGCTGCTGTGGCCTCCTTCACGGCGATGCCGAGCTCGAGGTCACATCTCTTCGCGGGAGGGAGAGCTGCGTCCTGGCGGCCCGTTTCCGAGCGGCCGTCCCCGCCCCTGGCAGGTGGATCTGCTGCTGCGCCGTCCCTCAGCTGCACCGGGCTGTTCTCCGCCCTACGCCGTTTCCGACGTCGTCTTCTCTTCTGCTGCTGCGTCGGTGCGGCCGCGGCCGCTTCGCCGCCCCCGGCACGGCTGCGGCTAGAGAAAGCCGCGCAACCGCGCCAGCTGGCGACGTGCGGGCCGCCACACCGGACACAAGTCGGCAGAGCGTTGCTGCCGCGGTCGCAGGCGCGGCTGTCGTGCTCACCTGAGCACTTGACGCACCGCGCCGCGTTGCGGCAGTACTTCGCAACATGGCCCTCGCCCTGGCACCTGAAGCACTGGGGCTGAGGATCCATGGCGGTCGGGAGAGCCTCCGTCGTAACCGGGAAGCCCAGCAACTTCCGCAAGTCGAAGATGTCGCTCCCGCCGTCGACCGTTTGCACGGTCACGGCATAGAGCGGCGCCCTCTTCCTGTTGGTCCGGTTGTGTAACCTTGCGGCTGCATTACCAAACCCGGCTCGCAGCAGCCCTTCCCGGACCGCTGCCTCGTCACAGCACCAAGGCAACCCCCTGAGGAGTGCCTTAGTCGTCTTCATCCTTCCTACGGAAGGTGCCTTCTCACGCGCCGGCGGCGCGTCGACGATGTGGTCGGCCACTGCGACCTTGATCGCCCTGTGGTCGGCCACGTTTGCGGCTCGAACGCAGATCAGCGAGTCTGTATCGACAGACTCGTAGACCACCTCGTTCCGAGCGCATTTCGTCATGGTGTCGAACAGCGCTGTCCACCCGCCTTTGCACTTGACGTACAAAGGGGGGACAGGCCGCGACTCGTCTTCACAGGAGTTCCTTGCACGGTCGGCAGACTCAGAGAGTCGCACAACCGAAGGACCCTTCGTAGCGGCAGGTTTCCTCTGCGCACCCTTCTTTCCCATGCTGCGAGGCGCGGAACACGACAATTTGCACGCGTTGTCAAAACAACGCACGACAATTTGCTCTCCGCAGCGCCCACAGCACAGAAAACCTCTTCACGAGCTCTCAACGGCCGAGTAAGCGAAGCGCGCAACAGCAGCGATGCGCTCGCCTCGCCAGCTCAGGCCGCTCTAGCGGTAGCGGAGCGGCGTGCGTGGAGGTTATGTGCGGCGCGGCGTCCGGTGCTGCCTTGACAACTGCGCCCAGCGCGCCCGCCGCCCCCCTATATAGACTCTGGCCCGCCCTCCCCCCACCACGCGCAACCGAGGGCATATAAGCGCAGCACGGAGGCGCGCGGGCCCGTTGTCAAGGCAGCACCGGACGCCGCGCCGCACCTAACCTCCACGCACGCCGCTCCGCTACCGCTACCGCTACCGCCATGGCCCGCACAAAGCAAACGGCCCGCAAGTCCACCGGCGGAAAGGCGCCGCGCAAACAGCTCGCCACCAAGGCGGCGAGGAAGAGCGCGCCCGCCACCGGAGGCGTCAAGAAGCCCCACCGCTACAGGCCGGGCACCGTCGCCCTGCGAGAAATCAGGCGCTACCAGAAGAGCACAGAGCTGCTCATCCGCAAGCTGCCATTCCAGCGCCTAGTGCGCGAGATCGCCCAGGACTTCAAGACCGACCTGCGCTTCCAGAGCTCCGCAGTCATGGCCCTGCAGGAGGCCAGCGAGGCCTACCTCGTCGGCCTCTTCGAAGACACCAACCTGTGCGCAATCCACGCCAAGCGCGTCACCATCATGCCCAAGGACATCCAGCTCGCGCGCCGCATCCGCGGCGAGCGCGCCTAAACCGCGCCGCGGCACCGCACCGCACCGCACCGCACAAACAAAAACGGCCCTTTTCAGGGCCACTAACATCTCTCCGTCGCGAGCAAACTTTGTCGGTCGCCTGCCTCTCGCCCCGCAACCCAAAAACAAAAAAAAACCACCACTTCCCGTCCGTCCGCCACACCCGCTCACTCTGCCTGCCTGCTAGCAGCGCGCAACAATCACACATCATCCCTCCCCGGCGCTCAAAGCGCACAATACCCAACGGCCGACGTCACACCGCACGGGTGGCTGGCCGGCCGCCGCTTTCGTTTCGAAAACAAAAAAAACCCGCACTCCACTCCGACGGCCAACGGCCAGGCAGGCGCGCGCGCTCGCTCGCTCTACGCGCCACCGAAATCCCCGCCGACTCCTTCCACATCTCAACGTGCCCCCCGTTGCAAAACATAACACACACACACACACACACACAAAGGAACAAAACAAAACAAAGACCAGACACGACTCGACAAGACAGACATCCGAGACGAACGAACGCAGGCAAGCCAACCAACGTATTCAAACAAAACAACGTGACAGAAAAACCAACCGTCGGCCGCCGCCACAAACACGGCGACAATCAACCACGACAACAACAACAACACCGCTTACCGCTACCGCCGCCCACACCCGCCACCGACCCCCGCAATCCAACCACCACGGCACGCAAACAGCATCCCCACGGGCATACAGAAACGCCAGACAGACACCCACACCAAACGCAACACGACAATCAAAACCTTCCCCGACGTGCTTTGATGGCCCTGAGAAGGGCCGTTTTGGGCCGCGCGTCTCTTGCGCGCCACTAGACGACGACGGGGGGTGGGGACGACGGAGTCAAGCGCCAAACCCTTCCTTTCTCCCATCTCTTTCTCCTCTACTCTACTTCTTCTTCTTGGGCGAAGCCTTCGCCTTAGACGGCGTCGTCGCCTTCTTCGGGCGCGGCGCCTTCGGCTTCTTCGTCGGAACCTTGGCGGCCTTCTTCGCCTTCGACGGCGACTTGGCCTTGGCCGGCTTGGCCGCAGCCGCCTTCTTCGCACCCGCGGGCGCGGCCGACGCCGCAGACGCCTTCTTGGCGGCGCCCGCCTTCCGACCGGTCGCCGCCTTCACGCCACCAGCCTTCTTTGCGCCGGCCGCACGGGCGCCCTTCTTCTCCTTGCTGGCCGGAGCGGCGCGCTTCTTCTTGGCACCGCCAGCACGAGCCTTGCCGCCCTCGGCCGCCCCCCCGCCGCCGGCGCCGGCAAGCTTGAACGAGCCGGACGCGCCCTTCCCCTTCGTCTGCACCAGCTCGCCCGCCACGACGGCCGACTTGAGGTACTTCTTGATAAACGGCGCCAGCTTCTCCGCGTCCAGCTTGTAGTGCGCGGCTATGTACTTCTTGATCGCCTGCAGCGACGACCCGCCGCGCTCCTTCAGACTCTTGATGGCGGCCGTCACCATCTCAGAGGTGCGCGGGTGCGCAGGCTTGGCGCGCGGCTTCTTCGCAGACGACGCAGACTTGGCCTTCTTCGTAGTGCCGGTGGCGGCGGGTGCCGCAGCAGTCTCGTTCGTAGCCGCCTGATCTGCCATTTCGACGACGCGCGTAACACACAGCGAGAGCGAGCGGGACGGCAGGCAGGCACGCAAGCACAGCACAGCAGCAGAGCAGAGAATCACAAGGCCCAGCCAGTGTCGCGGGCGGGCGCGGACGGCCGAGAGAGCGGCCGCCACTCTGCGCGCCGCCGCGCCGCGCCTCCCGCGCTTGCTACCGCCCAACGTCCGACAGCCTGTGCGGAGCAGCCCCAAACCTGCGCCACAACCGCCCGCGCCTTTCAAACCACCGAGGATGGGGCTACACACAGCCACACCACAGTCGCCAACCAGTCGCCACGGCAGCGCCGCAAACCACGGCCAAACTGCAGCTACCGCGCGCTACAGCCTGGGTCGGCCCGCCGAGAATCGCCGCCCCCGCCCAAATGCCGCCCCCACAGCCCCAGCCGACGACCCGCCACAATGGCCAAACCTTCGGCAAAACTCCCACACCGTCGCCGCGGCAGCCCGGCCAGCGCGGCCGGCGCCACAGCCACACAAGCCGAGGCGTGCGGCGATGACGGCCGTGCAAACGCGCCTCCGCCGCCCCATCGCCTTCCGTCGCCCTCCCGCCGTTTCCCGATCGGCCCGCAGCCGTCGGGCCACATCGCGCGCCGTCCTCCTCCTCTCGCCCGCCAACATTCACAGCCGTTTCTCAACAATTGCCCGCCGCAAACGGACGCCGCCTGCGCAACAGGCGCCGCCGCCCCTCGCCGCTTCCGACCCAACCCCTCGACCGAGGCAAACCGCAATCCGAATCTACAGACCAACCCAATCTGCCGTCAAGCACACACGACAGCCGACCTTACACGTTACGCGTTACACATTACGTTTACACGTCTACGTTAGGTTAGGTTAGGTTAGGTGGACGTGGGTTAGGTTAAGGGGACTTGGGTTAGGTTAAGCGTCAAACTTAGGTTAAGCATTCAAACACGTCAGGCGTCAGAGGTTAGGTTAGGTTAGGTTAGGTTAGGTTAGGTTAGGTTAGGTTAGGTTAGGTTACACGTTAGGTTAAGGGGTCAGTGCTAGGTTAAGAAGCGTCAAACGTAGGTTAAAAAAGCGTTCAAAAACGTGAGGCGTGAGCCGGACAGCTTACCTTACGTAGACGTTAGGGGCTCACAGGCTGAGCTCACCTCGCCACACCACAGGTTAGGTTCGGTTCGGTTCGCTCGGCTCAGCGTAAAGCGCCGAGGTCAGGGTTACGTTCGTTCACCTTCGGGCGCCACACTTTCGGTTGAAAGGTCGCGACGGGACGACGTCGGCAGGCACGCCGCAAACGAACAAAAACGTACAGACGACGTCGGAAACCGCCGACAGACGGGGGAGCAGCACGACCACGACCAGACACCGAGCGCGAACGAGACACACGCGAACCACCCCCACCGGCCAAAGGGCACCACACAACAACCCAGAGCACCACGTGTCGACACCAGAGCAACCCGCCGCTCACGCGACATGGCTGGCACCGAAGGGCAACCGCCCGCAACTGCGCTTTCCGCGCCGGCCCGGATGCACGTCGTGCTACAACAACACCACTACCGTACACAGCCGCTGTTCACAACATCACTATCAATGGCGCGCCCGCGGCTCGCCGCCGTCGCCGTCGCAGTCGCAGCCCCAACGCCAGCACTTTTGCACCACCATTCACACGCACCGCAACACAGCTCGCCGACACAGCCGAACAAAACAAACACCACACAACAACAGCAACAACGCCGCCGCCTCTACTTGTGCCGGCGACCCACCCCGCCGATGGCGCACCTTTCGCCAGCCGGCAATCGACACACACGCACCCACCCACCGGGGCCCAGTGCAAAAAAAAAAAAAAAAAAAAAAACAAAAAAAAAAAACACACAAAAACAAAAAAACCAAACAACACAAACGACACGGGAAGCGCACACCGCCACTTCGCGCGCACGCCACCAACCAGTCGTCGTCTCAAAATAACAAACACAAACAAAATAAACTAACAACTAGGGCAACACAAAACAAAAACGCCTCGCACGAACCGCCCACAAAAAGGACAAGCACACGCACAGCCTCTGCTGACGACCACGACGCAGCGGCACGCTGCTCCTGTCCCGCGCCCCGCGCCCCACTCGATTCACAACTCACGCGACACCGTCAACGACGGGCTCGCTTCCCGCAACCTACCACCTTTCCGCCACGACGCACAGCCCCAGCCCCACCCGACGACGCCCGTGGCAACGACTGCACTTTCACCACCGCCTCCCCCTTCCCCCCCAAAACACACACACACACACACACAGCCAGCCAAAAACGCACTCGCGACCCACACATGCACGTGCATCGGCACACGCCAACCAGTCAACGTCGACAACCACACGCAAGGCTCGAAACGAAACCGGCGTCCTTCCACGTTGCCATCAAGCTACGCGACACAAGACACAAGGAACCAACACAACAGCCGGCCCCACTAATTCCCACTCTCACGCCGCAAAAAGCACACCGAAACCGCCAAACGCACGCACATTCCCCTTCGCACTGACACCACCGACCGGCTCGCTACCACACACCTCTCGGCAGCCGTTTCACGCCAATTCGCCACACCGCCCACACAGTCGACAAGCGCCCGCCCTGTACGGCACACGCAACGACGCAGCGCAGCAAAGGGCGCCCGCAACACATACCTCTCCGCCGCCCGACGCGCCAACCGCCACACCACACCGCCAGCCACTCGCAAATTGTGCACTGCCACCAGCCACACGTCCAACACGCCGCGCCGCCTCCGGCCACCCGCCAGGGGGCGCTCACGTCCGCGACAACAGCGCGGCCCGCCGGGCCGGGCCGAACCGAACCGAGCCGCCGCTGCTCTGCACTCGGCACGGCCACACCCTGCTGCAGACCGGGCTCGTCCCTCTGTACGCGTCTGCCTGCGCATCAACACAACACGACCTTTTTCTTTTTTTCCTCTCTACCGCCATCCCTTCTTCTCGCGTTTTACTCGTTGTTGCAGCAGCGGCGCACACCTACACATCCACAGCCCCAGCCGAGCCGGCCTCACCTCAGGGCCCGCCGCCAGCGTCTCCTCCTCGGGCACAGGTGCGGTGCTGTGGCCGCCCATCCAACCGCATTGCTGGCCGTCCAGCCACCAGGCGTTCCCACTGCCGCGAGCCACGCCGCGCACCGACCCTGCTGCAGAAAACGAAGCATAGCCAGAGACCGACCGATACACAAAGCAAGCCGTCGCCTCGCCTCTTGTCCTTCCTGCCTTCCTTCCGCCCCCGCCCTTCTCACACCACCGCCTCTCCACTTTCGCCCCCCCCCCCCCTCCTTTTTTTTTTTTTGTTTTCTTCTTTCTTTCTTTCTTTCTTTGGCCCTCTCTCCTTCCCGCCATGGCGGTTACGGCACCGCCTGCAGCGGCAGATTTTTTGCGCCCACACGCCTACTCCTACCACCATTAACCTTGCCCTGCCCTGCCCATCAACGTCGCAGTCGAACCGACGCTTGCCAACACACTGCCCACGTTCCTTTCTCTTTTCGGCCTACGCCCATTACGCGCCGCCGCCACAGCACCTTCCCTTCCCACAACACACCGACGTCATCACACGCACCCAAAACAGGGGCCACGACCGTGTTCCTCGCCCACTCCCATCCCGCACGGTACGCACATTCCCAACTACTACCGCGCACCCTCCCTTTCCAATCTGTGTGTCTCTGTGTCTGTGTCCTGTCCGCGCGTGACGCCTCTCAACATCCGCCGTCCCCCGTCCCGTTTTCGCCCCCATGCCGTCGTCGCGCCGCCTCCGCCCCTGTCCGCCCCGCACCACACCATACACCGCTGCTTGTCCCGGCCGTTGCCACCAAAGGCGCCGACCGCAAACGCGCCACGCCGCAGCCCCCGTGCGTCTCGCGCTCGCTTGCATCTCCGTGCCGACGCTGCCTCTCTTCCCACTCGCACTCGACCTCGACAACACAGTCTTTGGCTCCGCCACTGCGTGTTCCGGTGGTACGCACGCTGCACCACGTATGTATTCATTACCAGAGCGATGGCGAGGCATGACAGCATCTCTGTCTGACCAGAGAGTTCTTTATCGCTGCTAGTCGGCGCTTGGACCGCGCCAGACGACAGTAGTTGCACGCACCGGGTCGCCAGGAACAGTTGTTATATATATTGTAGCGCGAGTCGGGAGAGGTAGTAGTCGGTCGACAGTAGTAGCGGGTGGACGGTTGTACTGAGCGGGCGTCGGCGGCGTGCTCTGCTCGTCTCGCGACTCTGGTCACGGTTCGGGACGATGTATAGTATATTGTGTTATAATCAAAAGGTGGTGTGACGCTGCATTGCGCAAATCTGATAACGTATGTTCATTGTACTTATTTTGTTCAACAACAAAAGCCCCACTATTACTTTTTTTCTAAAGTAACTTTTGTCTCTTAACGAAAAACATTCACTTTTTAAAGACTACTTCCTATGGCATTTCCCTCCAAGGAGTGCAATTAATTACCAGCCAGCACTCATTCATTGCACACAGCTGTGTAAGGGGTATCTACAATTGAGGAGCGGATATAAATGCAATTTTTTGTTTTTTTTTGTTTTTTGTTTTGTGTGTGTGTGTGTGTGTGTGTGTGTGTGTTGTAACCTCCCAGCAATATTTAAAATAATGGACAATGTTATTTACGGATGCTAATGGACATTGCGCTAATTGTAACCTCGCCCACAATGAGAGGTATTGAAAATGGCAACAAAAATGTGCAATTCGCAATCTGACTCAAATATAAAGTCTTCACACAACATTTACAAAAGTCCGTTCAGTGACAAGAAACTTCAATTAAACCGAAATATCGGTCTTTGGCCCTGTGCAAAACAATCAGAATTAAAGTCTTACCTCCGAATAAATGGATGTCACATTTCTGCTCTGGTTGTTGCGCAGCGCTTGGAGGAACTGCATTGCAAATAATAATATTCTCTTTCTTTGTGATTTTAGTGACATTTTTCTTCAAAGAAGTGGAACGAACTCTTTAGTTCAATAAAAGATTAAATGTTTGAAAAATGCTTTTGAAATAAAAATTATTATTGGGGAACTTGTTGGAGAATAATTACAATAAATACAATTTCTCATTATCTAACGATTATATCAATTAACAGTATACCTTATTCACCATCTTGACCAGTGTTGCCGACCGCCTACATCACACAACCGCACTCGGCTGCTACTACTGACCGACCGCTCTGCATGACGACTATTAGCGTACTGCACGCGACGACTACTGACAGAGTACAGCCCTCAACTACACAGACTGACTGACTGACTGAGAACCGCTCGCAACACTCGCGCAGTCCAGCGCAAACTCTCTGGTCACAGATGCTACAATGTCTCGCCATCGCTACTATGTTACATACGTGTTTCAGTGTCTTTTTCATTGGGGTAACGATCTTTGGCTCTTTTTATTCTGAATACAGGGCCAAAGGTCAACGGCTGCTGCCCTTATACAATTTATCAGGTTTCATTATGTCTGTTGCAATGTTACATACGGTTCACTCTTTCATTAATATTATCGTTGGGTTTGTTTTGTAGGGACGTTAACATTCTGGCACATTTTTATTATCATCGGACTCTCTGCTATTTGTGCAGGGAGGTTATACCTGGGTCCATTTCCATTTACATTTTAATATTGATAGACTTTTTGTTTTCTTTTTTGTTTCTTGTTGTTTTTCCTTCTTTTTTTTTGTTGTTTTTTTTCTTTTGTTTTGTTTTTCCCGCTCTCACCACCACCGCCGCATCACGCCTTCCGTTTTCTTGGTTTCTTTTCTGTGCTTCAACATCACCGCGCCCCATTTCCACACCACAGCCATCAGCCTCCAAGACGGGCGGGCGCAGTGTGCCATTTCCGGCGCACAAGCACACCCGTACGGTACTCTCCTCGCCCCCACGCCACCAACAACACAGCGACCACGCGGCTTTCAGGCACGGCACGGCACGGCACCGGCGAAATGCGCCGCCCCCGCCCCTCCGCGCATCCGTCCGTCTCGCCACGTTCACTGACAGCCGCGTCTGCGGCTACACCACGACAACCACAACACAACACCGCTCCCCTCCCTGGCAACTCACATTGTTTTTCTCCTCCTCTTTTGCACAAACCACAACGCCGAGCACAGGCGCAAGCCACCCACACCGCGCCCCTCCCCGTCCCGTCTTTGGCCGCCGCTCCTCGTTTCCTCGTTTGCCCCCTCCCATCTCCCGAAATGCCATGCCAGCAGCGTTACGCATGCCCCTCCCCTGTCCACACAACACTACCGCCTAACGAACAGCCTTTTCCGGGCCACATGCAGGGCACGCCCACCTCCAAACGCTGCCAATTCACGGACGCACACACACACTCACTTTCTCGACACCTTTCTGTACGGAGGGTGCGTCATCTCGACCGTGACAGAGTGACGGCAACTATCGACGATCCATTTCCCCCCACTGGTAAAACATGTCCACTAACACCTACATACATCATTCAAGTACACAGACAATAGCATACACACAATGGGAGGGCACACGAACATGGACGGCACGGCACTGTCATACACTCTTCCTCAGAACCATATCAACAAACGTTACGTACATCCGGGAAAGCGAAAGCGAACGCGAAAGCGAAAGCGAAAGCAAAGGCAAAGCCCAATGCAGCCGTCAAAGGTAACGTTCACCACGGCAGACACTTGCAGCCGCGCCGCCGTTAAACGCATTTCAGTGCGGCTCCAATACGCCTCCGACACGGGAACGTTCCGTTGCTCTACGAATGCGTTTCTCCCCTTTTTCCCTTCCTCTCTCTTTTGCCCCCCCTCCTTGCACTCTTGCCTCATTCCTCACGTTCTGCCCAGACATTCGACCGATCAACGTCAACCTTTCGTTACCGTTCTCAGCGCGACGGTGTACAACAGTATGACGGGTGTGCCCAAGACTTCGGTTCAGTTGCGTGACGCCGGTCTATCGCGCCGATCGACAGTTACTCAGGGGGCGACGGATCGGACCACGTCACCGACACACAAAACACTTTCAAACAAACAAATACATACCGGATGGACACAGACAAACACGTGTACAGACATTCGCCAAACAAACGACCACCGCCGCCGCCGCCGTCGTCGTCTAGCGTGCATCTTGAATGACGACATCGGTGTGCGTGCGTCGTACGCAATCAGTCAGACACGGCTATCAAACATCAGAGTCGAATGGTACATCATCGTGCGTGTCGCCGTACACGTACAGTACAATACAACAACAATGCGTCTTAATGGCACGTTCATTTCAACGTCACTCACACACCTCCACGCTGCAGTTACGTCGCACCATTGTCAAACTCGGCGTACAGCAAAGGGAATAGTGGGCGGCAAAAAAACAAAACAAAAACCAAACAAAAACATTTCACATTTCACCCTCGCCATGTATGATGTGCAAAAAAACAAACCCGCAAACGGCCGTCGTTACGGTGACACAAAAGTCGCCGATCGCACTGTCCCCCCTCACAGACGGGTAACACACACACACACCCCAACAACACCAATGGGTCAAAAACCACGCCAACGAGGCATGCCACCATTCCACGCCACGGCGACCAACCTCGTGGCCGTACCCCGCGCAACACGCTTTGACGCGCCCCCCCACCCACAATCAAAATGCACACATACATCACAGCCGTCCACACACACAAACAACAACAACAATTCCGCCCTTCCCGCAAAAGGCAAGTTGGTGGCCCTGAAAAGGGCCGTTTTGCCGCTCTCGCAACGGAGGAGCCTTCTCCATCCTTCCTTCCTTCCATTCCAGAGCCACCTCCTTACTTGGAGCTCGTGTACTTGGTCACCGCCTTCGTGCCCTCGCTCACGGCGTGCTTGGCCAGCTCGCCAGGCAGCAACAGCCGCACAGCGGTCTGGATCTCGCGGGACGTGATGGTCGAGCGCTTGTTGTAGTGCGCCAGGCGAGAAGCCTCGGCCGCAATGCGCTCGAAAATGTCGTTCACGAAGCTGTTCATGATGCTCATCGCCTTCGACGAGATGCCCGTGTCAGGGTGCACCTGCTTCAGCACCTTGTAGATGTAGATGGCATAGCTCTCCTTCCTCTTGCGCTTCTTCTTCTTGTCGCCCTTCGAAATGTTCTTCTGCGCCTTGCCAGCCTTCTTGGCGGCCTTCCCGCTAGTCTTGGGCGGCATCTCGAACCAACGTACGGCAGCAGCAACACCAGTAGCAAGCGCTCCGCTCTAGTCAGCGTCTCCCCACACAGTGGCACCCGCCGCCATTTTTTTTTTTTTTTTTTTTTTTTTTTTTTTTGTTTTTTTTTTTTTTTTTTTTTTTTTGCACTTTTCATTCCCTTCTCGGATGGAGAAGGGCGGGCTGTTATAGAGCATGCGTTGTACTCTTTTCAGCCATGGGTTTTTGTAATTCTGTTTGGTCACCATTTATTATTTTTCTTGCTGGGGTGCGGGGAAGGGGGTGGATATCTCCCAATTGGGAATTTATTTGCAGGAGTTTGTAGGGGACAGTTCCGGTATTTACCTTAGCGGCCAAGGAAAACCTGCAAAACCTGGCCAGAACTGCTTGTGTCTTGCCTTCTCTTTATTTTCCGTGTTGCCAGTGTTGACGCTGGCGTTCACGGCGGGCAGTGGCGGCTTCGCGTTTCCTGTCACGCTCCGCCTCTTGCTCCTCTCTCTGTCTTCTGGACTGCTCGTTCAGGGCTTCCTCCTTTCTTCTTCTGAGCTCCCTGCTTTGCAGGAAGCTCATCTGGTAAACGTCTCTTGGGCTGGCGTCGTCCAGGCGTTCGCTGTCCACCAGTTCCGCCCGGTGGTTGACGAACTCCTTGGTTTGGACGCTTGAGTCCTGTCGTTCAACCGCTTCTTCCTTGCCTTCTAACGAGGCCTGTGCGGCTCGACTAATTGTCATCTTCTTAGGCCAGGCCGTTTGTGTGGCCTGGTCGCGACTGGGCTGTGCTGCTGTTGCTGCCATCCTGTCGTCTTGGTGCTGCGCTTCCTTCTTGTTGGTGTTGCGGCTAAGGGATTCACGTAGAGTGAGGCAGGCGGCCTCCATCTCCGCATGGAGAACCATGCGGAACCGAGCTTCCGCCTCCTGGAGGGCCGACTCGATGTCAGGACCGGCTGTCGTCGCCGTCTTCCCACTCGCTGCGTCGCGCCGCCGCCTCCCTCCTCCGCCCTTGCCACAGGCGGCGGGGGGAGGCGGCCGCACGTGAGCGGTGGCCGCCGTCGAATCACCTCCGGGCGCCGCCGTTGTTCCCGCGGCGCTGCCTCCTCTCGCTGGTTCCACGGTCCCTCCGCGGCTCGCCGCGGCTGCAGGACGCTGTCGTCGCCTTCTCCTGCGGCGTCGCTTCTTTGCCTGGGGCGCAGTCTCCTTTGTAGTGGCGTGATTTCGGCCGTTGAAGGCCTGACATCCGCGCCAGTTCGCGACGTGTTCACCGCCGCAGCGGGCGCACGTCGGTTTGACATCTCTGGTGCTGGTACAAGTGCGGGTGTCATGGTGACATCCGCACTTGACGCACCTGGCGGCGTTGCGGCAGTGCTTTGCCACATGTCCTTCCTCCTGGCACTTGAAGCACTGTGGCTTCGTGTCCAGGTGGGGGGGGAGAGTCTCCGGCTGCACGTGGAAGCCCAAGAGCTTCCGGATGTCGAGAATGCCCCCGCCATTGTCCGCCGCTGGTGTGGCGACAATAAACAGAGGCGGTTTCTTCCTATTGGTTTTGTTGTGCAACCTGACGGTTGCCTCAACAAAACCTTGTCGGCGCAGTCCCTCTTTTACCGCTCGCTCCGTGAGGATCCAAGGCAGGCCCCTCAGGAGCGCCTTGGTGACTTCTTGGTGACGGGTCTTTTGACTCATCGCACCTCTTCCCGGGGCGTCCACCGTGTGGGCGGCCACAAGGGCCTTCAGGGCCCCGTAGTCGTTCCAGTCAGCGGCCTGGAGCTTGATGGTTTCGTCGGAGTCAACGGACTCAACGACGACCTCCTTATCGCAGCTCCGCCCCATCTCATCATAGAGTTCCACCCACTCGACCTCCCTGCATTTAATGTACAGGGCGGGAGCGGGGGAAACTGCTTCTTCTGTCGCCGAATTGCCGCCTCTTGCGACATCACGTCCCACGCTGCTCATCTTAACCATACTGCGCGCTAGGTTTGACAATTTGCTTTTTTGCCGTTAAAACAGCAACACGACAATTTGCCACCCGCGCGCAGTACGATCTCCTCGCTGACTCTCCTGCAGGAGCTGAGCGCCGCGTGCAACAGTGACCTGCGCGCTACGGCTGCCACAACTCGACTGACGGGGCACCCGCCGCCAGCCGCCGCCGCACCTTTACCAGCTCGCCCTGTTGCGGCCGCCGACCAATGGGGCGCGCGCGCAACCGGCCGCCGCACCCGAGCCCATAAAGCACCCCCACCCCGGCTGCGCCGGCACGCACTCCGCTGCTCGACTCGCTGCCGCTCGCACCGGTCGTTTTCGTTTCCGTTTCGTGTGCACCGTCGCTAGCCCATCGCCATGTCCGGACGCGGAAAGGGAGGCAAAGTCAAGGGCAAGTCAAAGTCCCGCTCAAGCAGGGCTGGGCTCCAGTTCCCGGTCGGCAGAATCCACCGCCTCCTGCGCAAGGGAAACTACGCAGAGCGCGTCGGCGCCGGGGCGCCCGTCTACCTCGCCGCCGTCATGGAGTACCTCGCGGCTGAGGTGCTCGAGCTGGCCGGAAACGCGGCCCGCGACAACAAGAAGACGCGCATCATCCCGCGCCACCTGCAGCTTGCCATCCGCAACGACGAGGAGCTCAACAAGCTCCTGTCGGGCGTCACCATCGCACAGGGTGGTGTCCTGCCCAACATCCAGGCCGTCCTGCTGCCAAAGAAGACCGAGAAGAAGGCCTAAAGGAGGCCAGGCAATCGCAGCCGCCGCGTGCTCCCCTGCACGCAACGCGCTTTGCCGGCTCGGCCCACAACAATCGGCCCTTTTCAGGGCCACCACACAAACCTACGTCCAAAGCAAAATTTCAGTCGTCCTCGCCGCACCTTGTTTTGTTTTAACTTTGCACCGTCACAGCACAGCCGCCGCCGGCGCACGTCCGCCATCTTGTCGTCCACACAGCCCGTGTGGCCCAAAACACACACACACACACACACATTTTGCACGGTCGCAGTCGCCTTCCAAACCGACAACGGCAGCAATAATGACCATTGTTAAAGGGAGGCGTGTCGACACACCGCCCTCCACTCCCGCGCGCAACGGCCGTCGACACGAACGAAACAGCTGATCCGGCCGCCTATGCCCACACGCCTTGCCTCGGAAACCCCAACGCCGCCGCCGCAAACAAACACACAGAGCCAAACCACGCAAGCAAATAATCACCGCCTCTCGCACAACAACACACAGCCCGCCATCTCCGTCGCGATCGATACAAAGACACACAATAACAAACACACAAACGAAGCAGCTCCACACACAGCCAGCCACATGACACGTTTCCTTTCCTTCTCCCCTCCCAGTCACATCACGTCGCTCAAACGGAAAGAAAGAAAGAAACAAACAAACAACACAGCGCACACACGCAGCAACAACAACACAGACTCTTTCGCACTTTTCAACTTCCGAACAGTGTGGTGGCCCTGAAAAGGGCCGTTTTCTAGTCTCTCCCACCCACAAGCACGGCCGCGGGAAGGCCAGCGCCCGCTGCGACGCAGCCTAACCGCCGAAACCGTACAGGGTGCGCCCCTGCCTCTTCAGGGCGTACACCACGTCCATGGCCGTCACAGTCTTGCGCTTGGCGTGCTCAGTGTACGTCACCGCGTCGCGGATCACGTTCTCCAGGAACACCTTCAGCACCCCGCGGGTCTCCTCGTAGATCAGACCAGAGATGCGCTTCACGCCGCCCCTGCGAGCCAGGCGGCGGATGGCGGGCTTCGTGATGCCCTGGATGTTGTCGCGCAACACCTTGCGGTGCCGCTTGGCGCCACCCTTGCCGAGCCCCTTTCCTCCCTTGCCGCGGCCTGTCATCCTTCCTTCCTCGGGCAAAGCAAAACGTGCACAAACAGCAGCTGCAGCGGCTGGCGAGTCGGCTACGGCCTGCGCCCAGCGCGCCCGCCGCCCCCCTATATAGACTCTGGCCCGCCCTCCCCCCACCACGCGCAACCGAGGGCATATAAGCGCAGCACGGAGGCGCGCGGGCCCGTTGTCAAGGCAGCACCGGACGCCGCGCCGCACCTAACCTCCACGCACGCCGCTCCGCTACCGCTACCGCTACCGCCATGGCCCGCACAAAGCAAACGGCCCGCAAGTCCACCGGCGGAAAGGCGCCGCGCAAACAGCTCGCCACCAAGGCGGCGAGGAAGAGCGCGCCCGCCACCGGAGGCGTCAAGAAGCCCCACCGCTACAGGCCGGGCACCGTCGCCCTGCGAGAAATCAGGCGCTACCAGAAGAGCACAGAGCTGCTCATCCGCAAGCTGCCATTCCAGCGCCTAGTGCGCGAGATCGCCCAGGACTTCAAGACCGACCTGCGCTTCCAGAGCTCCGCAGTCATGGCCCTGCAGGAGGCCAGCGAGGCCTACCTCGTCGGCCTCTTCGAAGACACCAACCTGTGCGCAATCCACGCCAAGCGCGTCACCATCATGCCCAAGGACATCCAGCTCGCGCGCCGCATCCGCGGCGAGCGCGCCTAAACCGCGCCGCGGCACCGCACCGCACCGCACCGCACAAACAAAAACGGCCCTTTTCAGGGCCACTAACATCTCTCCGTCGCGAGCAAACTTTGTCGGTCGCCTGCCTCTCGCCCCGCAACCCAAAAACAAAAAAAAACCACCACTTCCCGTCCGTCCGCCACACCCGCTCACTCTGCCTGCCTGCTAGCAGCGCGCAACAATCACACATCATCCCTCCCCGGCGCTCAAAGCGCACAATACCCAACGGCCGACGTCACACCGCACGGGTGGCTGGCCGGCCGCCGCTTTCGTTTCGAAAACAAAAAAAACCCGCACTCCACTCCGACGGCCAACGGCCAGGCAGGCGCGCGCGCTCGCTCGCTCTACGCGCCACCGAAATCCCCGCCGACTCCTTCCACATCTCAACGTGCCCCCCGTTGCAAAACATAACACACACACACACACACACACAAAGGAACAAAACAAAACAAAGACCAGACACGACTCGACAAGACAGACATCCGAGACGAACGAACGCAGGCAAGCCAACCAACGTATTCAAACAAAACAACGTGACAGAAAAACCAACCGTCGGCCGCCGCCACAAACACGGCGACAATCAACCACGACAACAACAACAACACCGCTTACCGCTACCGCCGCCCACACCCGCCACCGACCCCCGCAATCCAACCACCACGGCACGCAAACAGCATCCCCACGGGCATACAGAAACGCCAGACAGACACCCACACCAAACGCAACACGACAATCAAAACCTTCCCCGACGTGCTTTGATGGCCCTGAGAAGGGCCGTTTTGGGCCGCGCGTCTCTTGCGCGCCACTAGACGACGACGGGGGGTGGGGACGACGGAGTCAAGCGCCAAACCCTTCCTTTCTCCCATCTCTTTCTCCTCTACTCTACTTCTTCTTCTTGGGCGAAGCCTTCGCCTTAGACGGCGTCGTCGCCTTCTTCGGGCGCGGCGCCTTCGGCTTCTTCGTCGGAACCTTGGCGGCCTTCTTCGCCTTCGACGGCGACTTGGCCTTGGCCGGCTTGGCCGCAGCCGCCTTCTTCGCACCCGCGGGCGCGGCCGACGCCGCAGACGCCTTCTTGGCGGCGCCCGCCTTCCGACCGGTCGCCGCCTTCACGCCACCAGCCTTCTTTGCGCCGGCCGCACGGGCGCCCTTCTTCTCCTTGCTGGCCGGAGCGGCGCGCTTCTTCTTGGCACCGCCAGCACGAGCCTTGCCGCCCTCGGCCGCCCCCCCGCCGCCGGCGCCGGCAAGCTTGAACGAGCCGGACGCGCCCTTCCCCTTCGTCTGCACCAGCTCGCCCGCCACGACGGCCGACTTGAGGTACTTCTTGATAAACGGCGCCAGCTTCTCCGCGTCCAGCTTGTAGTGCGCGGCTATGTACTTCTTGATCGCCTGCAGCGACGACCCGCCGCGCTCCTTCAGACTCTTGATGGCGGCCGTCACCATCTCAGAGGTGCGCGGGTGCGCAGGCTTGGCGCGCGGCTTCTTCGCAGACGACGCAGACTTGGCCTTCTTCGTAGTGCCGGTGGCGGCGGGTGCCGCAGCAGTCTCGTTCGTAGCCGCCTGATCTGCCATTTCGACGACGCGCGTAACACACAGCGAGAGCGAGCGGGACGGCAGGCAGGCACGCAAGCACAGCACAGCAGCAGAGCAGAGAATCATTTTTTTTTTTTTTTTTTTTTTTTTTTTTTTTTTTTTTTTTTTTTTTTTTTACCTGTGTGGTGTCGTTGCCGAAGTGCTACCGCCTTTGGCGGCTGGACTTCCAAGGGTGAGAGGTAGGTTTGTACATCTTTATTGTTATCTTTTGTAGGACTTTGGGCTCACAGGGGTCCTTTTTGCCCTACATACCTTTGCTTCACTTTTCATTGTGTTGTGAGGGCCCTGGGGACCTTGACTTTATGCCATGGTTCAGGTTGGGTGGTTGCGATTCCTTCGAGTTGTCTCGTTGATTCCCTTAAGTCGTCTATTTTGTTGATGAGACGCTGGACATGTAGTTGGATTACTTGATCTATTGTTGAGACTTGCAGTTCATCATGTAAAGATACAATTCGGGACCACCTGGGCGCTTTGAGAATGATTCTTAGACACCGGTTTTGTAGTCGTTGTAGTTTGCGGATGTTGGTGGTGGATGTGATTCCCCACGTAGCGCAGCCATATAGCATCATCGGGAGTATTGTCGCGCGGTAGATGCGTAGCTTCGTAGCTACGTTTAGGTCAGTGCTTGCTAAGAAGGGGTATAGTCCATGGATGGCGCGAATGATTTTGAGGCTTTTGTCATTGATGTGGGCTGAGAATGTGAGTTTATGGTCCAGGGTGACCCCTAAATATTTCGTCGTGGTGGACCATTCGATGGCGTGGTCATTGATCTGGAGGCGGCGGTGAAGAATCGGTCTCCGTCGAGTGAAAAGTATGGCCTTTGTCTTGAGTGCGTTGATAGTGATTTTATTATCAGTTGCCCACAAAAGGAGGATATCGATCTGGTGTTGCAAGCGGGTGATTGCTGTATCTAATGAACGGCTGCTGGTAAGGAGAGCCGTATCATCAGCGAACTGTGCTAGCATGATGTTCGGCAGTTTGGGCATGTCATTTACGTAGATGGTGAACAGGATGGGAGAGAGTACCGATCCTTGCGGTATACCGTCGGAGAGATGTTTGGTGTCTGAGTGTTGGTCGGCCTGTTGGACGTAAAAACGGCGGTCGGTCAGGAAGCTGTCGATAATCTTGATATAACAGTTGGGGATGTCGGTGGTGTTCCGGAGTTTACTTATGAGCTTCTCTCGCCACACCTTGTCAAATGCTTGTTGAACATCGAGGAAAATGGCTGCTGTGTAGTGGTTTAGATTGATTTGATTTGTGAGGTGTTCCGAGATCCGGAGCAGCTGGATTTCGGCGGAAAGTTTGGGTTGAAAGGCAAATTGGTCTGGTCGAATGACGTCATTTTCCAAGAGGGGCGGCTTGATGCGGGCCAAGATGACACGTTCAAACGTTTTGCCCATCGTGGAAAGGAGACTGATTGGTCGGTGGTGCGCAGGCTGAAGTGGGTCCTTACCCGGTTTCGGGATGGGTATGATCTTGGCCAGTTTCCATTGTGGTGGGAAATGTTCCTTCAGCAGGCATTCGTTGAGTATTCTCGTTAATAGCACTAGTGGTTTCCGTGGGAGATGCTTCAGATGGTCGTTCGAAATTCCGTCAGGTCCGGGGGCAGATGTGGAGTGTAATTTCCTGAGTATGCGGCGAATTTCTCCTGGAGACGTCAGTTCTGGCCGGTCTCCGCTGGGGTGTTGTCTTATGTGGTGTGCCTCTGCCCGAGTGCGTGCGTCCTCTTCGTCATCGTTGTTAAAGTCAGCAAAATTTAGTCGTGATTGCGTTTCGTAAGTTTCCGCAAAGAGTTCGGCCTTTTGAAGGTTGTCAAATACGAGGTTGGTGCCATCCGTGAGCGCCGTTTTTGGTGTCCTGGGTTTCTTGATATTACGGATGAGTGCCCATTCATCACGCGATAGGTGTTGAATTTGTGCCATTCGGTCCTCCCACAGTTCGGCGCGCCATTCCTTGCAACGCCACGTCAGTTCTCTGGATAGCTGGTGCATTTCGCGTCTATATGCTGGGTGGCGAGTTTGTTGCCATTTTTTACGGGCTCGATTTTTCAAATATTTCAAATCTTGCAGTGCTGGCGGGAGTGGTTCGCGGTATGGAGTCGAGAAGAGTAACTTCGTGGAGGCCTGGTGGGCGGCCTTCTTGATTTTCGAGGTCAGACGAGTTATGGCGTCATCGAGTTGCTCCGGAGTTGCTAATGGCTCCGTGGGGCGCACGTTGTTGTTTAGCCACCTTGCGAAGGATAACCAATCTGTGGAGACTTTTGTTTTCGGTGGCAAAATTGGAAGAGCTCCAGACAGTGTTCCGAGAACAGGTTGGTGGTCGGAAGTCAAGTCATTGACCGTTTTGAGTGACAGGTCGGGATTTACATTTTTTATTATGGCCACGTCTAGGACGTCTGGCTGGTGGCGTGTAATAGTAGGCAGGTAGGTTGGTTCTTCAGGTCCTTGGGTGAATGCTTGGAGTCGGGCTTCAAGGTCGTAGAGACGGGTGCCTTTGGCGTTTGTCTGCCGCGAATTCCAGGCTACGTGTTTTGCATTTAGATCCCCACAGAGGAGGACTCTATCGTATCTGTCGAAAATGGAGATGAAGTCTTCGTCCGTGAAGTCCGCGCCAGGGCTCAAGTAGGCTGCGACGAACGTGAGCTTCCCGTGTGTGGTGGTGATCGTAACTGCTGTGGCTTCAAGACTCGTCATGTCAGGCAAGGTTTCGAGGGAGTGAGTGAGGGAAGATCGTAGATAGATTGCTGTACCTCCACCTCGTCGATTTTGGCGGTCAGTGCGGTATCCCACCATGTTGCGAATGTTGAAGGTTTGAGTTGGTCGTAGATGCGTTTCTGACAATAGGAGCACGTCAATTTTGTGATGTTCGACGAAGTCTGTGAGTTCTACTTTTTTCGGCGCGACGCCGTTGGCGTTGAAGAAGCAGAATGTAAGGTTTCTATGGTGATGCCTCTCTTGGTCCATGTTAGTCTGTGAAAAAGGCCATGATTCCTTCCAGTAGAGTGAGAAGTTTAGATGACATATCCGGTGCGTTGTTGAATTTACGAGCTGTGTCTGCTATGATGGCGAAGACGTTTTTGGTTTTTAGAAAGTCGATTATTGGGCCCATGTTAGATATCGCGGCGATGATATCGGACAGTCCGAGAGTGTTGTCCATGGATCGTTGCTGCTGTTGTTGTTGACGAAGATCGTGCAGTCGTTGGCGCGCCGTGTTTTTCTGGCGAGTTGGTTGTTGCTCAGATGGTGTTTGAAATAATGACGATGCTGCCTTCCAGGGTGTTCGGAGAGATGGGAAGTCATTCGGTGTCGCCGCAAACGACGGCTGTGGTGGTTGTTGTGGCTCCTTGGATGGTGTAGGTCGCAGTTGGTAGGCATGTATCGCCTTCTGGAATTCAGGGCAACCACGCCAAGTCCCAGGGTGGCCTTCTTGGCGACAGTTTGCGCAGATGGGTGGTTCTGTTCTTGGCTTGGTGCAATCCTTTGCGTGGTGGTGGCCGCCGCAGCGTACACATCTGACCGGCATCTGACAGTACCGGCCAGTGTGGTTGAATTTGAGGCATTTCTTGCACTGGGCAGGCCCATCTAGCGGTTTGTAATCTTCCACCTTTACTCTAGTGTGGAGATATGTACTTCTTGATCGCCTGCAGCGACGACCCGCCGCGCTCCTTCAGACTCTTGATGGCGGCCGTCACCATCTCAGAGGTGCGCGGGTGCGCAGGCTTGGCGCGCGGCTTCTTCGCAGACGACGCAGACTTGGCCTTCTTCGTAGTGCCGGTGGCGGCGGGTGCCGCAGCAGTCTCGTTCGTAGCCGCCTGATCTGCCATTTCGACGACGCGCGTAACACACAGCGAGAGCGAGCGGGACGGCAGGCAGGCACGCAAGCACAGCACAGCAGCAGAGCAGAGAATCACAAGGCCCAGCCAGTGTCGCGGGCGGGCGCGGACGGCCGAGAGAGCGGCCGCCACTCTGCGCGCCGCCGCGCCGCGCCTCCCGCGCTTGCTACCGCCCAACGTCCGACAGCCTGTGCGGAGCAGCCCCAAACCTGCGCCACAACCGCCCGCGCCTTTCAAACCACCGAGGATGGGGCTACACACAGCCACACCACAGTCGCCAACCAGTCGCCACGGCAGCGCCGCAAACCACGGCCAAACTGCAGCTACCGCGCGCTACAGCCTGGGTCGGCCCGCCGAGAATCGCCGCCCCCGCCCAAATGCCGCCCCCACAGCCCCAGCCGACGACCCGCCACAATGGCCAAACCTTCGGCAAAACTCCCACACCGTCGCCGCGGCAGCCCGGCCAGCGCGGCCGGCGCCACAGCCACACAAGCCGAGGCGTGCGGCGATGACGGCCGTGCAAACGCGCCTCCGCCGCCCCATCGCCTTCCGTCGCCCTCCCGCCGTTTCCCGATCGGCCCGCAGCCGTCGGGCCACATCGCGCGCCGTCCTCCTCCTCTCGCCCGCCAACATTCACAGCCGTTTCTCAACAATTGCCCGCCGCAAACGGACGCCGCCTGCGCAACAGGCGCCGCCGCCCCTCGCCGCTTCCGACCCAACCCCTCGACCGAGGCAAACCGCAATCCGAATCTACAGACCAACCCAATCTGCCGTCAAGCACACACGACAGCCGACCTTACACGTTACGCGTTACACATTACGTTTACACGTCTACGTTAGGTTAGGTTAGGTTAGGTGGACGTGGGTTAGGTTAAGGGGACTTGGGTTAGGTTAAGCGTCAAACTTAGGTTAAGCATTCAAACACGTCAGGCGTCAGAGGTTAGGTTAGGTTAGGTTAGGTTAGGTTAGGTTAGGTTAGGTTAGGTTAGGTTACACGTTAGGTTAAGGGGTCAGTGCTAGGTTAAGAAGCGTCAAACGTAGGTTAAAAAAGCGTTCAAAAACGTGAGGCGTGAGCCGGACAGCTTACCTTACGTAGACGTTAGGGGCTCACAGGCTGAGCTCACCTCGCCACACCACAGGTTAGGTTCGGTTCGGTTCGCTCGGCTCAGCGTAAAGCGCCGAGGTCAGGGTTACGTTCGTTCACCTTCGGGCGCCACACTTTCGGTTGAAAGGTCGCGACGGGACGACGTCGGCAGGCACGCCGCAAACGAACAAAAACGTACAGACGACGTCGGAAACCGCCGACAGACGGGGGAGCAGCACGACCACGACCAGACACCGAGCGCGAACGAGACACACGCGAACCACCCCCACCGGCCAAAGGGCACCACACAACAACCCAGAGCACCACGTGTCGACACCAGAGCAACCCGCCGCTCACGCGACATGGCTGGCACCGAAGGGCAACCGCCCGCAACTGCGCTTTCCGCGCCGGCCCGGATGCACGTCGTGCTACAACAACACCACTACCGTACACAGCCGCTGTTCACAACATCACTATCAATGGCGCGCCCGCGGCTCGCCGCCGTCGCCGTCGCAGTCGCAGCCCCAACGCCAGCACTTTTGCACCACCATTCACACGCACCGCAACACAGCTCGCCGACACAGCCGAACAAAACAAACACCACACAACAACAGCAACAACGCCGCCGCCTCTACTTGTGCCGGCGACCCACCCCGCCGATGGCGCACCTTTCGCCAGCCGGCAATCGACACACACGCACCCACCCACCGGGGCCCAGTGCAAAAAAAAAAAAAAAAAAAAAAACAAAAAAAAAAAACACACAAAAACAAAAAAACCAAACAACACAAACGACACGGGAAGCGCACACCGCCACTTCGCGCGCACGCCACCAACCAGTCGTCGTCTCAAAATAACAAACACAAACAAAATAAACTAACAACTAGGGCAACACAAAACAAAAACGCCTCGCACGAACCGCCCACAAAAAGGACAAGCACACGCACAGCCTCTGCTGACGACCACGACGCAGCGGCACGCTGCTCCTGTCCCGCGCCCCGCGCCCCACTCGATTCACAACTCACGCGACACCGTCAACGACGGGCTCGCTTCCCGCAACCTACCACCTTTCCGCCACGACGCACAGCCCCAGCCCCACCCGACGACGCCCGTGGCAACGACTGCACTTTCACCACCGCCTCCCCCTTCCCCCCCAAAACACACACACACACACACACAGCCAGCCAAAAACGCACTCGCGACCCACACATGCACGTGCATCGGCACACGCCAACCAGTCAACGTCGACAACCACACGCAAGGCTCGAAACGAAACCGGCGTCCTTCCACGTTGCCATCAAGCTACGCGACACAAGACACAAGGAACCAACACAACAGCCGGCCCCACTAATTCCCACTCTCACGCCGCAAAAAGCACACCGAAACCGCCAAACGCACGCACATTCCCCTTCGCACTGACACCACCGACCGGCTCGCTACCACACACCTCTCGGCAGCCGTTTCACGCCAATTCGCCACACCGCCCACACAGTCGACAAGCGCCCGCCCTGTACGGCACACGCAACGACGCAGCGCAGCAAAGGGCGCCCGCAACACATACCTCTCCGCCGCCCGACGCGCCAACCGCCACACCACACCGCCAGCCACTCGCAAATTGTGCACTGCCACCAGCCACACGTCCAACACGCCGCGCCGCCTCCGGCCACCCGCCAGGGGGCGCTCACGTCCGCGACAACAGCGCGGCCCGCCGGGCCGGGCCGAACCGAACCGAGCCGCCGCTGCTCTGCACTCGGCACGGCCACACCCTGCTGCAGACCGGGCTCGTCCCTCTGTACGCGTCTGCCTGCGCATCAACACAACACGACCTTTTTCTTTTTTTCCTCTCTACCGCCATCCCTTCTTCTCGCGTTTTACTCGTTGTTGCAGCAGCGGCGCACACCTACACATCCACAGCCCCAGCCGAGCCGGCCTCACCTCAGGGCCCGCCGCCAGCGTCTCCTCCTCGGGCACAGGTGCGGTGCTGTGGCCGCCCATCCAACCGCATTGCTGGCCGTCCAGCCACCAGGCGTTCCCACTGCCGCGAGCCACGCCGCGCACCGACCCTGCTGCAGAAAACGAAGCATAGCCAGAGACCGACCGATACACAAAGCAAGCCGTCGCCTCGCCTCTTGTCCTTCCTGCCTTCCTTCCGCCCCCGCCCTTCTCACACCACCGCCTCTCCACTTTCGCCCCCCCCCCCCCCTCCTTTTTTTTTTTTTGTTTTCTTCTTTCTTTCTTTCTTTCTTTGGCCCTCTCTCCTTCCCGCCATGGCGGTTACGGCACCGCCTGCAGCGGCAGATTTTTTGCGCCCACACGCCTACTCCTACCACCATTAACCTTGCCCTGCCCTGCCCATCAACGTCGCAGTCGAACCGACGCTTGCCAACACACTGCCCACGTTCCTTTCTCTTTTCGGCCTACGCCCATTACGCGCCGCCGCCACAGCACCTTCCCTTCCCACAACACACCGACGTCATCACACGCACCCAAAACAGGGGCCACGACCGTGTTCCTCGCCCACTCCCATCCCGCACGGTACGCACATTCCCAACTACTACCGCGCACCCTCCCTTTCCAATCTGTGTGTCTCTGTGTCTGTGTCCTGTCCGCGCGTGACGCCTCTCAACATCCGCCGTCCCCCGTCCCGTTTTCGCCCCCATGCCGTCGTCGCGCCGCCTCCGCCCCTGTCCGCCCCGCACCACACCATACACCGCTGCTTGTCCCGGCCGTTGCCACCAAAGGCGCCGACCGCAAACGCGCCACGCCGCAGCCCCCGTGCGTCTCGCGCTCGCTTGCATCTCCGTGCCGACGCTGCCTCTCTTCCCACTCGCACTCGACCTCGACAACACAGTCTTTGGCTCCGCCACTGCGTGTTCCGGTGGTACGCACGCTGCACCACGTATGTATTCATTACCAGAGCGATGGCGAGGCATGACAGCATCTCTGTCTGACCAGAGAGTTCTTTATCGCTGCTAGTCGGCGCTTGGACCGCGCCAGACGACAGTAGTTGCACGCACCGGGTCGCCAGGAACAGTTGTTATATATATTGTAGCGCGAGTCGGGAGAGGTAGTAGTCGGTCGACAGTAGTAGCGGGTGGACGGTTGTACTGAGCGGGCGTCGGCGGCGTGCTCTGCTCGTCTCGCGACTCTGGTCACGGTTCGGGACGATGTATAGTATATTGTGTTATAATCAAAAGGTGGTGTGACGCTGCATTGCGCAAATCTGATAACGTATGTTCATTGTACTTATTTTGTTCAACAACAAAAGCCCCACTATTACTTTTTTTCTAAAGTAACTTTTGTCTCTTAACGAAAAACATTCACTTTTTAAAGACTACTTCCTATGGCATTTCCCTCCAAGGAGTGCAATTAATTACCAGCCAGCACTCATTCATTGCACACAGCTGTGTAAGGGGTATCTACAATTGAGGAGCGGATATAAATGCAATTTTTTGTTTTTTTTTGTTTTTTGTTTTGTGTGTGTGTGTGTGTGTGTGTGTGTGTGTTGTAACCTCCCAGCAATATTTAAAATAATGGACAATGTTATTTACGGATGCTAATGGACATTGCGCTAATTGTAACCTCGCCCACAATGAGAGGTATTGAAAATGGCAACAAAAATGTGCAATTCGCAATCTGACTCAAATATAAAGTCTTCACACAACATTTACAAAAGTCCGTTCAGTGACAAGAAACTTCAATTAAACCGAAATATCGGTCTTTGGCCCTGTGCAAAACAATCAGAATTAAAGTCTTACCTCCGAATAAATGGATGTCACATTTCTGCTCTGGTTGTTGCGCAGCGCTTGGAGGAACTGCATTGCAAATAATAATATTCTCTTTCTTTGTGATTTTAGTGACATTTTTCTTCAAAGAAGTGGAACGAACTCTTTAGTTCAATAAAAGATTAAATGTTTGAAAAATGCTTTTGAAATAAAAATTATTATTGGGGAACTTGTTGGAGAATAATTACAATAAATACAATTTCTCATTATCTAACGATTATATCAATTAACAGTATACCTTATTCACCATCTTGACCAGTGTTGCCGACCGCCTACATCACACAACCGCACTCGGCTGCTACTACTGACCGACCGCTCTGCATGACGACTATTAGCGTACTGCACGCGACGACTACTGACAGAGTACAGCCCTCAACTACACAGACTGACTGACTGACTGAGAACCGCTCGCAACACTCGCGCAGTCCAGCGCAAACTCTCTGGTCACAGATGCTACAATGTCTCGCCATCGCTACTATGTTACATACGTGTTTCAGTGTCTTTTTCATTGGGGTAACGATCTTTGGCTCTTTTTATTCTGAATACAGGGCCAAAGGTCAACGGCTGCTGCCCTTATACAATTTATCAGGTTTCATTATGTCTGTTGCAATGTTACATACGGTTCACTCTTTCATTAATATTATCGTTGGGTTTGTTTTGTAGGGACGTTAACATTCTGGCACATTTTTATTATCATCGGACTCTCTGCTATTTGTGCAGGGAGGTTATACCTGGGTCCATTTCCATTTACATTTTAATATTGATAGACTTTTTGTTTTCTTTTTTGTTTCTTGTTGTTTTTCCTTCTTTTTTTTTGTTGTTTTTTTTCTTTTGTTTTGTTTTTCCCGCTCTCACCACCACCGCCGCATCACGCCTTCCGTTTTCTTGGTTTCTTTTCTGTGCTTCAACATCACCGCGCCCCATTTCCACACCACAGCCATCAGCCTCCAAGACGGGCGGGCGCAGTGTGCCATTTCCGGCGCACAAGCACACCCGTACGGTACTCTCCTCGCCCCCACGCCACCAACAACACAGCGACCACGCGGCTTTCAGGCACGGCACGGCACGGCACCGGCGAAATGCGCCGCCCCCGCCCCTCCGCGCATCCGTCCGTCTCGCCACGTTCACTGACAGCCGCGTCTGCGGCTACACCACGACAACCACAACACAACACCGCTCCCCTCCCTGGCAACTCACATTGTTTTTCTCCTCCTCTTTTGCACAAACCACAACGCCGAGCACAGGCGCAAGCCACCCACACCGCGCCCCTCCCCGTCCCGTCTTTGGCCGCCGCTCCTCGTTTCCTCGTTTGCCCCCTCCCATCTCCCGAAATGCCATGCCAGCAGCGTTACGCATGCCCCTCCCCTGTCCACACAACACTACCGCCTAACGAACAGCCTTTTCCGGGCCACATGCAGGGCACGCCCACCTCCAAACGCTGCCAATTCACGGACGCACACACACACTCACTTTCTCGACACCTTTCTGTACGGAGGGTGCGTCATCTCGACCGTGACAGAGTGACGGCAACTATCGACGATCCATTTCCCCCCACTGGTAAAACATGTCCACTAACACCTACATACATCATTCAAGTACACAGACAATAGCATACACACAATGGGAGGGCACACGAACATGGACGGCACGGCACTGTCATACACTCTTCCTCAGAACCATATCAACAAACGTTACGTACATCCGGGAAAGCGAAAGCGAACGCGAAAGCGAAAGCGAAAGCAAAGGCAAAGCCCAATGCAGCCGTCAAAGGTAACGTTCACCACGGCAGACACTTGCAGCCGCGCCGCCGTTAAACGCATTTCAGTGCGGCTCCAATACGCCTCCGACACGGGAACGTTCCGTTGCTCTACGAATGCGTTTCTCCCCTTTTTCCCTTCCTCTCTCTTTTGCCCCCCCTCCTTGCACTCTTGCCTCATTCCTCACGTTCTGCCCAGACATTCGACCGATCAACGTCAACCTTTCGTTACCGTTCTCAGCGCGACGGTGTACAACAGTATGACGGGTGTGCCCAAGACTTCGGTTCAGTTGCGTGACGCCGGTCTATCGCGCCGATCGACAGTTACTCAGGGGGCGACGGATCGGACCACGTCACCGACACACAAAACACTTTCAAACAAACAAATACATACCGGATGGACACAGACAAACACGTGTACAGACATTCGCCAAACAAACGACCACCGCCGCCGCCGCCGTCGTCGTCTAGCGTGCATCTTGAATGACGACATCGGTGTGCGTGCGTCGTACGCAATCAGTCAGACACGGCTATCAAACATCAGAGTCGAATGGTACATCATCGTGCGTGTCGCCGTACACGTACAGTACAATACAACAACAATGCGTCTTAATGGCACGTTCATTTCAACGTCACTCACACACCTCCACGCTGCAGTTACGTCGCACCATTGTCAAACTCGGCGTACAGCAAAGGGAATAGTGGGCGGCAAAAAAACAAAACAAAAACCAAACAAAAACATTTCACATTTCACCCTCGCCATGTATGATGTGCAAAAAAACAAACCCGCAAACGGCCGTCGTTACGGTGACACAAAAGTCGCCGATCGCACTGTCCCCCCTCGCAGACGGGTAACACACACACACACCCCAACAACACCAATGGGTCAAAAACCACGCCAACGAGGCGTGCCACCATTCCACGCCACGGCGACCAACCTCGTGGCCGTACCCCGCGCAACACGCTTTGACGCGCCCCCCCACCCACAATCAAAATGCACACATACATCACAGCCGTCCACACACACAAACAACAACAACAATTCCGCCCTTCCCGCAAAAGGCAAGTTGGTGGCCCTGAAAAGGGCCGTTTTGCCGCTCTCGCAACGGAGGAGCCTTCTCCATCCTTCCTTCCTTCCATTCCAGAGCCACCTCCTTACTTGGAGCTCGTGTACTTGGTCACCGCCTTCGTGCCCTCGCTCACGGCGTGCTTGGCCAGCTCGCCAGGCAGCAACAGCCGCACAGCGGTCTGGATCTCGCGGGACGTGATGGTCGAGCGCTTGTTGTAGTGCGCCAGGCGAGAAGCCTCGGCCGCAATGCGCTCGAAAATGTCGTTCACGAAGCTGTTCATGATGCTCATCGCCTTCGACGAGATGCCCGTGTCAGGGTGCACCTGCTTCAGCACCTTGTAGATGTAGATGGCATAGCTCTCCTTCCTCTTGCGCTTCTTCTTCTTGTCGCCCTTCGAAATGTTCTTCTGCGCCTTGCCAGCCTTCTTGGCGGCCTTCCCGCTAGTCTTGGGCGGCATCTCGAACCAACGTACGGCAGCAGCAACACCAGTAGCAAGCGCTCCGCTCTAGTCAGCGTCTCCCCACACAGTGGCACCCGCCGCCAGCCGCCGCCGCACCTTTACCAGCTCGCCCTGTTGCGGCCGCCGACCAATGGGGCGCGCGCGCAACCGGCCGCCGCACCCGAGCCCATAAAGCACCCCCACCCCAGGCAATCAAAACAGACTTGACTGCCCGGGGGTATGTCGTCAAGGTAGTACAGCAAATGGGCAGCATAAACAGTAAGTGGCCGCTGTACCAGGTAACACTCCCTGACGTACCTCAAAACAAGAGGGAGATCACGATGGTCCTGGCGGTCCCTGTCACCACGGAGCCGCTGCGCCGTAAAAACAAGACGGTGCAGTGCTTCAGGTGTCAGGGCCTGAACCACATCGCTGCGCACTGCAACATGCCAGTGAGATGCAGGAAGTGCGCTGAGGCCCACGACACCAGGACATGCACACTCCAGCACACGGACCCACAAATAAGGTGCGCGCTGTGTGGCAAAAACCACACAGCGGGTTACCAAGGTTGTGAGGTCCACAAAAGACACTCACAGCAGGCAAAGGGCGCAAAGGCCGCCCCCCACACACGCAAACAGAACACCACAAACCCAACCACTCACACAAGAAAACAAAATACAACAACACACACAGACAAGGCCTGGGTAAAACCAAGGCCGGACACACCGAGGGCGACATATGCGGAAGTGGTTTCTCCCCTGAGGAACCATGAAAGCGTGGCCCAATCACCACAACACCAGACACAACAAACAGAACAACACCGGGATATACACAGCACCAACGGCCAGGTCCACCACGACGGAGGAAGCTCTAGGGAACCCCACACACACTCCCCCCCCATGGATCAGTTGTTAGGCGTAATGGTGCAGACCATGAACCTCGTCATGGAAATGATGAAGGAATTCAGGGAAGCCCAGAAGCAGAACACACAGATCCTCGTTGCCCTCCAGGCAACAGTCCAGCAGTCGCTCCCCTCTGCGACTTCTTCAGTAGTTTCAAAACCCCATCATGGATAGACGACCAAACATCCATGGCCTGACAATGTGCGTCTTTAACGCAGACGGCATTGTTAACCAAGAGGTCGAGTTCAGAGAACTCATGAAGGAGTTCTCCATCGACATATGCATGATGGGGGAAACCCACTTAAAACCGGGAATAAAAGCGACAGTCCCCAACTATGTTAGCTATCGCAAAGACAGGCCAACCCAAGGCGGAGGAGTGGCCATATACATAAAAAGAGGGATCCCCCACCACCAGGTATTCTTACCAGCTACCAATAAAATCGAAGCAGTGGCGGTGGAAGTAGCCACTGCCACTGGACCCCTAACAATCGTTGCAATCTACCGACCCCCACAAGACCAGATAGATGAGGGAGACATAGCAACTCTAGGGCAAATTGAAGGCAAACTCATAATAGGGGGCGACTTCAATGCCAAACATCCTGATTGGAATTCTAGAGTAACCTCCAGAGCAGGCGCCAGATTGCAACAACTAGCGCGCAACCACCACTTCGAAACCTGGGGTCCAGTCGAGCCCACACATTTTCCAAAAAATGGAAGCAGGCCCGACGTGTTGGACATAGCTCTCACTAGGAGGATTACGGGGTTTGTGACCGCGAGGACGATCAACAGAATGTCCTCCGACCACAACCCAGTGATCCTAGAGGTCGACGTGGGAGAATGGGTAGCACTCCCACGGTACCAGACGTCTTACAAACGTACAAACTGGGAGCGATACCGAGAAACTGTCGCCTCTGATATCGCTCGCGCCCCGCCACCTACTGCCGAAACAGTAGAACAAGCGCTACAAGACCTAACAGGCACCATCTTGCAGGCAGCGGAAGAAGCCACCCCTCCACAAAGGGATGGCCCGCCGCCGCAAATACAGCTCCCGGAACACTTGCTAGCTCAAATTCGACATAAGAACAGAGTGGCAAAAGAGTGGAAGATAACCAGAAACCAGGCCACAAGGAGGCTGCTCAATCGTCTACAGAGAGAATTGAAGGTAGCGCTCAATGAGCACAGAAACCAG
This sequence comes from Schistocerca serialis cubense, assembly GCF_023864345.2. Taxonomy (NCBI): domain Eukaryota; kingdom Metazoa; phylum Arthropoda; class Insecta; order Orthoptera; family Acrididae; genus Schistocerca; species Schistocerca serialis. The sequence goes on along the minus strand of NW_026048301.1, from coordinate 31,855 downwards.
CAATGGCAAAACCGCCTCTCAGCCCTCAAAGTAGACGATCACACACTTTGGCAAGCAACCAAACAATTCACAAGAAGACGCGCTAGGATGCCGCCACTGCATGGCGAGCGGGGTATGGCCTACAGCCATGCTGAAAAGGCCAACGCCCTCGCCGACACTTTCGAGAAGCAGTTCCAAGCGGCTGAACCACAGGATGATGAGCATGAAAGAGTGGTCCGTCGTCAACTGGCTGTCTTCCTCAATGCTGAGGAGGACCCAGAAGACGAACCCACAGTTTTTGCCCCCGAAGACGTGGCAAAAGTAATTAGGTACCTCCCCTCCAAAAAGGCGCCAGGACATGACAATGTCACCAACCAGTTGGTCAAAAACCTCCCACCCACGGCGATCGAACACCTCGCGAACGTCTTCAACGAGATTACTCGTACCCGCGAGTTCCCAGCTTGCTGGAAACACGCGGAAGTGGTCGCAATACACAAACCAGGGAAAGACCCTCTGTTCCCGCAGCACTACAGGCCGATTAGCCTCTTGCCAACTCTCAGCAAGATCTACGAGCGCCTCCTGCTAAGACCCATACAAGAACACATCACCAGAGAGCAAATTCTGCCGGATTTCCAATTCGGATTCCGGCAGAACCACTCTGCCCCACAACAGATCATGAGAGTGGTTGAAGCAGCCACAGAGGGCTTCAACCACAGAGGCTACTGCGGGATAGTGCTACTTGACGTAGCCAAGGCCTTTGACTCAGTATGGCATAGAGGGCTACTCTACAAGTTGTACACCCAAGGGTTCCCCGGGAGTATAGTTAAACAGATTAAAAGCTATCTCTCGAACAGAACTTTCTCTGTCAAAGTAGAAACGTCCACCTCCACCAGAAGGCGTATTCGTGCTGGGGTGCCACAGGGATCGGTCCTGGGGCCCGTTTTGTACAGTCTGTACACTGCGGACACTCCAACGGCCCCCCTGGTGCACACTGCACAGTACGCTGACGATACAGCCTTCTACACAAGAAACGCGAACAAGGACCTGGTCATCCGTAGGCTACAAAGGGTTTTAGATGACACAGAAACTTGGGCCCGTCGCTGGCGAATCACCATCAATTCTGAAAAGACGCAGGCGATGCTGATCACCCGTAGGCTCGGAAGGCGCGAACCTCCTCAACGGCCCCCCCTCCACCTTCACCTAAACGGAACCCAACTCCCCTGGCGCAGAACCGCCAAGTACCTTGGCGTAACCTTGGACTCTCGTCTTACGTGGAAACCCCACATAGACGAGGTCCATAGGAAGGTCTGTGCCAGAATGTCCATCCTGTACCCAATCCTCAACTCATCCAGCTCCCTTTCCTGCTCAGTAGGAGTGAACGTGTACCAGGCCCTGATCCGGCCAGTCATGGAATACGCGTGCCCTGTCTGGGGATACGCGGCGAAGCAGCACCTGGACAAACTCCAGAGGCTGCAGAACCGCGCCCTCAGGAGGGCACTGCGTTTACCCCTTGGATTCCCTATCGACGATTTGCATGCCGCTGCGGAAATCCCACTACTGAGAGAGCGTTTTCAAGACCTGGCAAGGGCCTTCTATGAAGGTACTTCCAGGTCGGGAAATGCTCTCATCCACTCCCTAGGTCGGTATGACATGTCCCGCGATAAACACAATCGCCCCATGACGATCTTCGACGACTAAGTCGAAGAGAAAAATCCCAATACCCATTCCCAAATCCTACTCCTACCCAAAATGCTACAATTATCTCGCCAAACCTCAGGCAAGTACCAGACCCACACAGAACAAACATCACAAATCACAGACATCAAAAAAGTACAGAAATAATCACACACACAAGTACACAGGGGAGTAAAAGCCGAAAGGCTACAAACTCCCCCTCACACTTCCCCAAAGAGGGGAAAGTATTAGATGTAAGCAGCAGGCTGCGCCGGCACGCGGCTCATCCAGGCACTGGGCCACCAAATCCACCACAGGCCGACCACACGTTGGCCCGACCTGTTGCAAGCATAAAAACCTTGCAACAACCAATGGATGCAACGCATCCGATAGGCCAGCCCGAAATAAGTCAGTTCCCTTCCACATCTTATAAGTAAATATTTGCAGGAATAGCACCCGATGCTCACCCTGCCCCTTCACGAGCAAAGGACTGCTCGCAAGTAAAAGTGAGTGAGTGCGCCGGCACGCACTCCGCTGCTCGACTCGCTGCCGCTCGCACCGGTCGTTTTCGTTTCCGTTTCGTGTGCACCGTCGCTAGCCCATCGCCATGTCCGGACGCGGAAAGGGAGGCAAAGTCAAGGGCAAGTCAAAGTCCCGCTCAAGCAGGGCTGGGCTCCAGTTCCCGGTCGGCAGAATCCACCGCCTCCTGCGCAAGGGAAACTACGCAGAGCGCGTCGGCGCCGGGGCGCCCGTCTACCTCGCCGCCGTCATGGAGTACCTCGCGGCTGAGGTGCTCGAGCTGGCCGGAAACGCGGCCCGCGACAACAAGAAGACGCGCATCATCCCGCGCCACCTGCAGCTTGCCATCCGCAACGACGAGGAGCTCAACAAGCTCCTGTCGGGCGTCACCATCGCACAGGGTGGTGTCCTGCCCAACATCCAGGCCGTCCTGCTGCCAAAGAAGACCGAGAAGAAGGCCTAAAGGAGGCCAGGCAATCGCAGCCGCCGCGTGCTCCCCTGCACGCAACGCGCTTTGCCGGCTCGGCCCACAACAATCGGCCCTTTTCAGGGCCACCACACAAACCTACGTCCAAAGCAAAATTTCAGTCGTCCTCGCCGCACCTTGTTTTGTTTTAACTTTGCACCGTCACAGCACAGCCGCCGCCGGCGCACGTCCGCCATCTTGTCGTCCACACAGCCCGTGTGGCCCAAAACACACACACACACACACACATTTTGCACGGTCGCAGTCGCCTTCCAAACCGACAACGGCAGCAATAATGACCATTGTTAAAGGGAGGCGTGTCGACACACCGCCCTCCACTCCCGCGCGCAACGGCCGTCGACACGAACGAAACAGCTGATCCGGCCGCCTATGCCCACACGCCTTGCCTCGGAAACCCCAACGCCGCCGCCGCAAACAAACACACAGAGCCAAACCACGCAAGCAAATAATCACCGCCTCTCGCACAACAACACACAGCCCGCCATCTCCGTCGCGATCGATACAAAGACACACAATAACAAACACACAAACGAAGCAGCTCCACACACAGCCAGCCACATGACACGTTTCCTTTCCTTCTCCCCTCCCAGTCACATCACGTCGCTCAAACGGAAAGAAAGAAAGAAACAAACAAACAACACAGCGCACACACGCAGCAACAACAACACAGACTCTTTCGCACTTTTCAACTTCCGAACAGTGTGGTGGCCCTGAAAAGGGCCGTTTTCTAGTCTCTCCCACCCACAAGCACGGCCGCGGGAAGGCCAGCGCCCGCTGCGACGCAGCCTAACCGCCGAAACCGTACAGGGTGCGCCCCTGCCTCTTCAGGGCGTACACCACGTCCATGGCCGTCACAGTCTTGCGCTTGGCGTGCTCAGTGTACGTCACCGCGTCGCGGATCACGTTCTCCAGGAACACCTTCAGCACCCCGCGGGTCTCCTCGTAGATCAGACCAGAGATGCGCTTCACGCCGCCCCTGCGAGCCAGGCGGCGGATGGCGGGCTTCGTGATGCCCTGGATGTTGTCGCGCAACACCTTGCGGTGCCGCTTGGCGCCACCCTTGCCGAGCCCCTTTCCTCCCTTGCCGCGGCCTGTCATCCTTCCTTCCTCGGGCAAAGCAAAACGTGCACAAACAGCAGCTGCAGCGGCTGGCGAGTCGGCTACGGTCTGCGCCCAGCGCGCCCGCCGCCCCCCTATATAGACTCTGGCCCGCCCTCCCCCCACCACGCGCAACCGAGGGCATATAAGCGCAGCACGGAGGCGCGCGGGCCCGTCCCTCTTCACAGCTGATCTGCCCTCTGCGCCGAGGGTACATTTAGCTCTCTACGCAGATGACACTGCACTCTTCTCTCGTTCTCGGAGTGCGGCAGTTCTTCAACAGCGGCTCCAGGGGGCTACAGATTCCCTAACCGACTGGGCTAGGACCTGGCGTCTGGCATTTAATCCTTCGAAGACCCAAGCCCTTATCATCTGCCGACGCCGTATTCCCGTTCGGCTCCCTCAGGTGGCGGTCCTTGGTACCCCAGTCCCCTGGACTCGTACTGCAAAGTACTTGGGTGTTACCCTGGACCAACGCCTAACCTGGCGCCCCCACATCGACGAGGTGCGTCGTAAGGCAATGGGGCGGCTATGCCTGCTCTACCCTCTCATCAACCCAACCTCTTCCCTCCCCACGCACCTTGCTGTTAGACTGTACACCTCCCTTGTTCGCCCCATCCTTGAATACGCGGTGGTGGTGTGGGGCAATGCTGCCCCCACCCACCTCCGCCGACTCCAAACCGTCCAGAACCGGGCTCTCCGGCGTGCCCTCCGCCTCCCCTTCGACTTCCCAACCCGCGAGCTCCACCTCCTGGCTGAAGTGCCGCTCCTTCGTACCCGCATCCTCTCCGCCGCCCACTCCTTTTACCACAAAACTCGTCACTCTCCTAATCCCTTAATCCTTTCCCTGGGCACCCGTGTTCACCGACTAGCCACCACTCGATGGCCCGACCTTTTATTTCGCCCCCCGTGACCTCGCCTGCACCAGGCCCCTCATCTCATGCCGACTACCTCCCTCACGTCATAGATTATTCCCCCCCACATGCCATGTCATTCGCTCCCCCAACACACCTCCCCCTTCCCCCCACACTACCCCCAATGTTGGCCTAATCATGATAGGCCCTTCTTTTTTCCACTTCTTCAACTGTCACCCTCTGACTTCTTTCTCTTTCCCCCTCCCCCCAATTCGCCATGTCAAGAATGCCCGCCGCCGCCATCGCGTCGCCGCTACGAAGCAGAAGAGGCCAGGATAATGGCCGTTCGCTTTCACTCACTCTCACTATTCCTCCTTCTGTCCTTTCTTCTGTAACTAATCGTCATTCCCGGCCAGTCAATTGGGCCGTTCGTTTTCCTTTTCTCTCACTGTCTCTCTTACTATCCTTTCCTCTTTCTTTAACAAAAAAAAAAAAAAAAAAAAAAAAAAAAAAAAAAAAAAAAAAAAAAAAAAAAAAAAATACTGCACAAAGCATCAAGCAGAACAATAACGCCATGAAATTTGGATAGCCAAACCGTCATGCCAGAAGGTGAAGCGCCTTGTTGCGCTAGTACTTCGCCCTCAGTCGAGGATATCTTCCTCAGTCCATTGTGCAGGTTCGTCGTTCGTTCGTCGTCGCGCGGGCCCGTTGCGCAGACCGCAGACGACCGCAGACAGTCGTCGCTCCGGCAGCGTGCAGAGATGTCGTGGGCACGCCCGGAGTTTAGAGGATCGCTGAGTAGAGCTATGGGTGTGGCGGATCGCCGTTCGGCCGAGCCCGCTCGGTCGACGGCCCCATCCGGCCCCCCACATACGACGACTGGAGATGTTGGTGTGGCAGACCGCCGTCCGGAGGAGCTTGCTCCCCCGGCGGCCCCGTCTGACCCGCCGCCTAGGACGACCCGGCCACCGTCCACGGACTACGACTTGGACGACGGATCCAGTGAAGATGACATCGTAGTGCACGGCGCACTACCGGCCGACGAGAGGGCGCGGAGAACGACGGCCATCACGCAGCAGCGCCCTGCGGGCGAGCGGCGCAAGCGGTCGTGTACTACCGCAGCATCCGGCGCCAAAAAGACGCCAAAGAAGAGGAGGCAGCTGGCTGTCTCCACAAACGGGGGCAGAAGACGCGCCCTACCTGACGACAGCGGTGCGGGAGCAACCTGGACGACTGTTACGTCGAAACGTGCGGCCAGGCCCAGGAAGACGCCTACACCGCCGCCCACATCGACCGCAAACCGCTTTGGGGCCCTTGCGGTCGAAACTACGACTGAACAGCCTACTCCAGAGCGGTCGGCGCCCACGGCCGCCGCCCAAGCAGGCTGTTCAAATGATGAAGAAGACGAAGAAGCCGTCCCCACCACCGGACGGTCACACCGGAGGCCGCCGCCCATAGTCTTCGAGGTGGCCGAAGACTATAAAGGTTTCCTGCAGCTCGTAAGGCAGTGGACGACTGCCGACTTCACCTTGCGAGCTGCAGCGGGGAACCTGGTGCGGTTACAGGTCGCCAACACAGACGACTACATCAAGGTGACGAGCGAGGCGTCAAACCAGGGCCTCCACTGGTTCACACACGCCGCCGTCCCCGAGCGACTATTGAAGATAGTCTTTAAGGGACTACCGATGGCAGCTCAACCGGAGCTGCTACGAGAGGAGCTGACAGATCTCGACTTCAGCGTGCGCAACGTGACGCGCGTGAAGTCGCACGTCAGCCACAAAGAGTCGCCGTCACTTCTGGTTATCGCCACCGATACACCAGAAAACAGGCGGCTCTACCAGGTGACGAGGGTGGCCAATACCAAGGTCACCGTCGAGAACTTGAAGCAGAAGAGGGGCCTGGTACAATGCTTCCGCTGCCAGGGGATGGGGCACGTGGCTCGCCACTGCTCCTTCCCCGAGAAGTGCGTGAAGTGTGCCGGGGCCCATGCCAGCAGACTTTGTCCGCTACCGAGGTCGCACACGCCCAAGTGTGCGAACTGCAGCGGCCCACACGTGGCGAGCTACCGCGGCTGCGAAGTCTTCAAAGCCGCAATAGCTCGCCAAAACGGGCAGCAGGCGAAGACGACTGCCGGCCGCTCCCTCCGCCGTCCGCGCCCAGGCGCAAAACCGGCGAGGCGGCCGGCACACGCCAGGCAGACGCCGGCAGCCAATGCTGCCACCACCGTCCCCACTGAAGGGGGCAACAAAAGCTGGCGCACCCGCGTCAGAAAACGTGCGCGCGAGCGCACGCCAGATGACCAGCGCGCCTACCACGGGAAGGCGCGCAAAGAAGACAACCAAACGACGGGAGGCGAAAGGCGCGGCAACGCGCCAGCCGCCTCACGTCACCCTGCAGCAACCAGCCAAGGCGCCGCAACTTCAGCGCTTGAAGGAGGGCTGGCTGCAGCAATTTCAGCACTCTCTGCGGCAATCGACAAGGTAACACACCTTGCCGCCACGCTGCAGAGAGTGGCTGAAACAGTGATGACCGCCTCACCGGCGGCTGTTCAACAGCCGTCGAAATAAGACGCTCCCAACGCCGTCCGCGCCGGGAGCACTGAAGACGGCTTGTCCACGGACAAGCACCGTTGTCCGCACGTGCGGGCAACCCTGAAGCCAATATATACCTGAAAAGGGCCAACGAGAAGACACAAAAGAAAAGAGAAGCATTACCAACATCTAGTCGAAGAGAAGAATGGAGGCAGTGCAGGGACATCCTGCAGGGACTCCAAGAAACCGGGGTGAAGAGCGCACACCCTGAAGAAGATGGTCTATCGGCGGGCCCGTTGTCAAGGCAGCACCGGACGCCGCGCCGCACCTAACCTCCACGCACGCCGCTCCGCTACCGCTACCGCTACCGCCATGGCCCGCACAAAGCAAACGGCCCGCAAGTCCACCGGCGGAAAGGCGCCGCGCAAACAGCTCGCCACCAAGGCGGCGAGGAAGAGCGCGCCCGCCACCGGAGGCGTCAAGAAGCCCCACCGCTACAGGCCGGGCACCGTCGCCCTGCGAGAAATCAGGCGCTACCAGAAGAGCACAGAGCTGCTCATCCGCAAGCTGCCATTCCAGCGCCTAGTGCGCGAGATCGCCCAGGACTTCAAGACCGACCTGCGCTTCCAGAGCTCCGCAGTCATGGCCCTGCAGGAGGCCAGCGAGGCCTACCTCGTCGGCCTCTTCGAAGACACCAACCTGTGCGCAATCCACGCCAAGCGCGTCACCATCATGCCCAAGGACATCCAGCTCGCGCGCCGCATCCGCGGCGAGCGCGCCTAAACCGCGCCGCGGCACCGCACCGCACCGCACCGCACAAACAAAAACGGCCCTTTTCAGGGCCACTAACATCTCTCCGTCGCGAGCAAACTTTGTCGGTCGCCTGCCTCTCGCCCCGCAACCCAAAAACAAAAAAAAACCACCACTTCCCGTCCGTCCGCCACACCCGCTCACTCTGCCTGCCTGCTAGCAGCGCGCAACAATCACACATCATCCCTCCCCGGCGCTCAAAGCGCACAATACCCAACGGCCGACGTCACACCGCACGGGTGGCTGGCCGGCCGCCGCTTTCGTTTCGAAAACAAAAAAAACCCGCACTCCACTCCGACGGCCAACGGCCAGGCAGGCGCGCGCGCTCGCTCGCTCTACGCGCCACCGAAATCCCCGCCGACTCCTTCCACATCTCAACGTGCCCCCCGTTGCAAAACATAACACACACACACACACACACACAAAGGAACAAAACAAAACAAAGACCAGACACGACTCGACAAGACAGACATCCGAGACGAACGAACGCAGGCAAGCCAACCAACGTATTCAAACAAAACAACGTGACAGAAAAACCAACCGTCGGCCGCCGCCACAAACACGGCGACAATCAACCACGACAACAACAACAACACCGCTTACCGCTACCGCCGCCCACACCCGCCACCGACCCCCGCAATCCAACCACCACGGCACGCAAACAGCATCCCCACGGGCATACAGAAACGCCAGACAGACACCCACACCAAACGCAACACGACAATCAAAACCTTCCCCGACGTGCTTTGATGGCCCTGAGAAGGGCCGTTTTGGGCCGCGCGTCTCTTGCGCGCCACTAGACGACGACGGGGGGTGGGGACGACGGAGTCAAGCGCCAAACCCTTCCTTTCTCCCATCTCTTTCTCCTCTACTCTACTTCTTCTTCTTGGGCGAAGCCTTCGCCTTAGACGGCGTCGTCGCCTTCTTCGGGCGCGGCGCCTTCGGCTTCTTCGTCGGAACCTTGGCGGCCTTCTTCGCCTTCGACGGCGACTTGGCCTTGGCCGGCTTGGCCGCAGCCGCCTTCTTCGCACCCGCGGGCGCGGCCGACGCCGCAGACGCCTTCTTGGCGGCGCCCGCCTTCCGACCGGTCGCCGCCTTCACGCCACCAGCCTTCTTTGCGCCGGCCGCACGGGCGCCCTTCTTCTCCTTGCTGGCCGGAGCGGCGCGCTTCTTCTTGGCACCGCCAGCACGAGCCTTGCCGCCCTCGGCCGCCCCCCCGCCGCCGGCGCCGGCAAGCTTGAACGAGCCGGACGCGCCCTTCCCCTTCGTCTGCACCAGCTCGCCCGCCACGACGGCCGACTTGAGGTACTTCTTGATAAACGGCGCCAGCTTCTCCGCGTCCAGCTTGTAGTGCGCGGCTATGTACTTCTTGATCGCCTGCAGCGACGACCCGCCGCGCTCCTTCAGACTCTTGATGGCGGCCGTCACCATCTCAGAGGTGCGCGGGTGCGCAGGCTTGGCGCGCGGCTTCTTCGCAGACGACGCAGACTTGGCCTTCTTCGTAGTGCCGGTGGCGGCGGGTGCCGCAGCAGTCTCGTTCGTAGCCGCCTGATCTGCCATTTCGACGACGCGCGTAACACACAGCGAGAGCGAGCGGGACGGCAGGCAGGCACGCAAGCACAGCACAGCAGCAGAGCAGAGAATCACAAGGCCCAGCCAGTGTCGCGGGCGGGCGCGGACGGCCGAGAGAGCGGCCGCCACTCTGCGCGCCGCCGCGCCGCGCCTCCCGCGCTTGCTACCGCCCAACGTCCGACAGCCTGTGCGGAGCAGCCCCAAACCTGCGCCACAACCGCCCGCGCCTTTCAAACCACCGAGGATGGGGCTACACACAGCCACACCACAGTCGCCAACCAGTCGCCACGGCAGCGCCGCAAACCACGGCCAAACTGCAGCTACCGCGCGCTACAGCCTGGGTCGGCCCGCCGAGAATCGCCGCCCCCGCCCAAATGCCGCCCCCACAGCCCCAGCCGACGACCCGCCACAATGGCCAAACCTTCGGCAAAACTCCCACACCGTCGCCGCGGCAGCCCGGCCAGCGCGGCCGGCGCCACAGCCACACAAGCCGAGGCGTGCGGCGATGACGGCCGTGCAAACGCGCCTCCGCCGCCCCATCGCCTTCCGTCGCCCTCCCGCCGTTTCCCGATCGGCCCGCAGCCGTCGGGCCACATCGCGCGCCGTCCTCCTCCTCTCGCCCGCCAACATTCACAGCCGTTTCTCAACAATTGCCCGCCGCAAACGGACGCCGCCTGCGCAACAGGCGCCGCCGCCCCTCGCCGCTTCCGACCCAACCCCTCGACCGAGGCAAACCGCAATCCGAATCTACAGACCAACCCAATCTGCCGTCAAGCACACACGACAGCCGACCTTACACGTTACGCGTTACACATTACGTTTACACGTCTACGTTAGGTTAGGTTAGGTTAGGTGGACGTGGGTTAGGTTAAGGGGACTTGGGTTAGGTTAAGCGTCAAACTTAGGTTAAGCATTCAAACACGTCAGGCGTCAGAGGTTAGGTTAGGTTAGGTTAGGTTAGGTTAGGTTAGGTTAGGTTAGGTTAGGTTAGGTTACACGTTAGGTTAAGGGGTCAGTGCTAGGTTAAGAAGCGTCAAACGTAGGTTAAAAAAGCGTTCAAAAACGTGAGGCGTGAGCCGGACAGCTTACCTTACGTAGACGTTAGGGGCTCACAGGCTGAGCTCACCTCGCCACACCACAGGTTAGGTTCGGTTCGGTTCGCTCGGCTCAGCGTAAAGCGCCGAGGTCAGGGTTACGTTCGTTCACCTTCGGGCGCCACACTTTCGGTTGAAAGGTCGCGACGGGACGACGTCGGCAGGCACGCCGCAAACGAACAAAAACGTACAGACGACGTCGGAAACCGCCGACAGACGGGGGAGCAGCACGACCACGACCAGACACCGAGCGCGAACGAGACACACGCGAACCACCCCCACCGGCCAAAGGGCACCACACAACAACCCAGAGCACCACGTGTCGACACCAGAGCAACCCGCCGCTCACGCGACATGGCTGGCACCGAAGGGCAACCGCCCGCAACTGCGCTTTCCGCGCCGGCCCGGATGCACGTCGTGCTACAACAACACCACTACCGTACACAGCCGCTGTTCACAACATCACTATCAATGGCGCGCCCGCGGCTCGCCGCCGTCGCCGTCGCAGTCGCAGCCCCAACGCCAGCACTTTTGCACCACCATTCACACGCACCGCAACACAGCTCGCCGACACAGCCGAACAAAACAAACACCACACAACAACAGCAACAACGCCGCCGCCTCTACTTGTGCCGGCGACCCACCCCGCCGATGGCGCACCTTTCGCCAGCCGGCAATCGACACACACGCACCCACCCACCGGGGCCCAGTGCAAAAAAAAAAAAAAAAAAAAAAAACAAAAAAAAAAACACACAAAAACAAAAAAACCAAACAACACAAACGACACGGGAAGCGCACACCGCCACTTCGCGCGCACGCCACCAACCAGTCGTCGTCTCAAAATAACAAACACAAACAAAATAAACTAACAACTAGGGCAACACAAAACAAAAACGCCTCGCACGAACCGCCCACAAAAAGGACAAGCACACGCACAGCCTCTGCTGACGACCACGACGCAGCGGCACGCTGCTCCTGTCCCGCGCCCCGCGCCCCACTCGATTCACAACTCACGCGACACCGTCAACGACGGGCTCGCTTCCCGCAACCTACCACCTTTCCGCCACGACGCACAGCCCCAGCCCCACCCGACGACGCCCGTGGCAACGACTGCACTTTCACCACCGCCTCCCCCTTCCCCCCCAAAACACACACACACACACACACAGCCAGCCAAAAACGCACTCGCGACCCACACATGCACGTGCATCGGCACACGCCAACCAGTCAACGTCGACAACCACACGCAAGGCTCGAAACGAAACCGGCGTCCTTCCACGTTGCCATCAAGCTACGCGACACAAGACACAAGGAACCAACACAACAGCCGGCCCCACTAATTCCCACTCTCACGCCGCAAAAAGCACACCGAAACCGCCAAACGCACGCACATTCCCCTTCGCACTGACACCACCGACCGGCTCGCTACCACACACCTCTCGGCAGCCGTTTCACGCCAATTCGCCACACCGCCCACACAGTCGACAAGCGCCCGCCCTGTACGGCACACGCAACGACGCAGCGCAGCAAAGGGCGCCCGCAACACATACCTCTCCGCCGCCCGACGCGCCAACCGCCACACCACACCGCCAGCCACTCGCAAATTGTGCACTGCCACCAGCCACACGTCCAACACGCCGCGCCGCCTCCGGCCACCCGCCAGGGGGCGCTCACGTCCGCGACAACAGCGCGGCCCGCCGGGCCGGGCCGAACCGAACCGAGCCGCCGCTGCTCTGCACTCGGCACGGCCACACCCTGCTGCAGACCGGGCTCGTCCCTCTGTACGCGTCTGCCTGCGCATCAACACAACACGACCTTTTTCTTTTTTTCCTCTCTACCGCCATCCCTTCTTCTCGCGTTTTACTCGTTGTTGCAGCAGCGGCGCACACCTACACATCCACAGCCCCAGCCGAGCCGGCCTCACCTCAGGGCCCGCCGCCAGCGTCTCCTCCTCGGGCACAGGTGCGGTGCTGTGGCCGCCCATCCAACCGCATTGCTGGCCGTCCAGCCACCAGGCGTTCCCACTGCCGCGAGCCACGCCGCGCACCGACCCTGCTGCAGAAAACGAAGCATAGCCAGAGACCGACCGATACACAAAGCAAGCCGTCGCCTCGCCTCTTGTCCTTCCTGCCTTCCTTCCGCCCCCGCCCTTCTCACACCACCGCCTCTCCACTTTCGCCCCCCCCCCCCCCCCTCCTTTTTTTTTTTTTGTTTTCTTCTTTCTTTCTTTCTTTCTTTGGCCCTCTCTCCTTCCCGCCATGGCGGTTACGGCACCGCCTGCAGCGGCAGATTTTTTGCGCCCACACGCCTACTCCTACCACCATTAACCTTGCCCTGCCCTGCCCATCAACGTCGCAGTCGAACCGACGCTTGCCAACACACTGCCCACGTTCCTTTCTCTTTTCGGCCTACGCCCATTACGCGCCGCCGCCACAGCACCTTCCCTTCCCACAACACACCGACGTCATCACACGCACCCAAAACAGGGGCCACGACCGTGTTCCTCGCCCACTCCCATCCCGCACGGTACGCACATTCCCAACTACTACCGCGCACCCTCCCTTTCCAATCTGTGTGTCTCTGTGTCTGTGTCCTGTCCGCGCGTGACGCCTCTCAACATCCGCCGTCCCCCGTCCCGTTTTCGCCCCCATGCCGTCGTCGCGCCGCCTCCGCCCCTGTCCGCCCCGCACCACACCATACACCGCTGCTTGTCCCGGCCGTTGCCACCAAAGGCGCCGACCGCAAACGCGCCACGCCGCAGCCCCCGTGCGTCTCGCGCTCGCTTGCATCTCCGTGCCGACGCTGCCTCTCTTCCCACTCGCACTCGACCTCGACAACACAGTCTTTGGCTCCGCCACTGCGTGTTCCGGTGGTACGCACGCTGCACCACGTATGTATTCATTACCAGAGCGATGGCGAGGCATGACAGCATCTCTGTCTGACCAGAGAGTTCTTTATCGCTGCTAGTCGGCGCTTGGACCGCGCCAGACGACAGTAGTTGCACGCACCGGGTCGCCAGGAACAGTTGTTATATATATTGTAGCGCGAGTCGGGAGAGGTAGTAGTCGGTCGACAGTAGTAGCGGGTGGACGGTTGTACTGAGCGGGCGTCGGCGGCGTGCTCTGCTCGTCTCGCGACTCTGGTCACGGTTCGGGACGATGTATAGTATATTGTGTTATAATCAAAAGGTGGTGTGACGCTGCATTGCGCAAATCTGATAACGTATGTTCATTGTACTTATTTTGTTCAACAACAAAAGCCCCACTATTACTTTTTTTCTAAAGTAACTTTTGTCTCTTAACGAAAAACATTCACTTTTTAAAGACTACTTCCTATGGCATTTCCCTCCAAGGAGTGCAATTAATTACCAGCCAGCACTCATTCATTGCACACAGCTGTGTAAGGGGTATCTACAATTGAGGAGCGGATATAAATGCAATTTTTTGTTTTTTTTTGTTTTTTGTTTTGTGTGTGTGTGTGTGTGTGTGTGTGTGTGTTGTAACCTCCCAGCAATATTTAAAATAATGGACAATGTTATTTACGGATGCTAATGGACATTGCGCTAATTGTAACCTCGCCCACAATGAGAGGTATTGAAAATGGCAACAAAAATGTGCAATTCGCAATCTGACTCAAATATAAAGTCTTCACACAACATTTACAAAAGTCCGTTCAGTGACAAGAAACTTCAATTAAACCGAAATATCGGTCTTTGGCCCTGTGCAAAACAATCAGAATTAAAGTCTTACCTCCGAATAAATGGATGTCACATTTCTGCTCTGGTTGTTGCGCAGCGCTTGGAGGAACTGCATTGCAAATAATAATATTCTCTTTCTTTGTGATTTTAGTGACATTTTTCTTCAAAGAAGTGGAACGAACTCTTTAGTTCAATAAAAGATTAAATGTTTGAAAAATGCTTTTGAAATAAAAATTATTATTGGGGAACTTGTTGGAGAATAATTACAATAAATACAATTTCTCATTATCTAACGATTATATCAATTAACAGTATACCTTATTCACCATCTTGACCAGTGTTGCCGACCGCCTACATCACACAACCGCACTCGGCTGCTACTACTGACCGACCGCTCTGCATGACGACTATTAGCGTACTGCACGCGACGACTACTGACAGAGTACAGCCCTCAACTACACAGACTGACTGACTGACTGAGAACCGCTCGCAACACTCGCGCAGTCCAGCGCAAACTCTCTGGTCACAGATGCTACAATGTCTCGCCATCGCTACTATGTTACATACGTGTTTCAGTGTCTTTTTCATTGGGGTAACGATCTTTGGCTCTTTTTATTCTGAATACAGGGCCAAAGGTCAACGGCTGCTGCCCTTATACAATTTATCAGGTTTCATTATGTCTGTTGCAATGTTACATACGGTTCACTCTTTCATTAATATTATCGTTGGGTTTGTTTTGTAGGGACGTTAACATTCTGGCACATTTTTATTATCATCGGACTCTCTGCTATTTGTGCAGGGAGGTTATACCTGGGTCCATTTCCATTTACATTTTAATATTGATAGACTTTTTGTTTTCTTTTTTGTTTCTTGTTGTTTTTCCTTCTTTTTTTTTGTTGTTTTTTTTCTTTTGTTTTGTTTTTCCCGCTCTCACCACCACCGCCGCATCACGCCTTCCGTTTTCTTGGTTTCTTTTCTGTGCTTCAACATCACCGCGCCCCATTTCCACACCACAGCCATCAGCCTCCAAGACGGGCGGGCGCAGTGTGCCATTTCCGGCGCACAAGCACACCCGTACGGTACTCTCCTCGCCCCCACGCCACCAACAACACAGCGACCACGCGGCTTTCAGGCACGGCACGGCACGGCACCGGCGAAATGCGCCGCCCCCGCCCCTCCGCGCATCCGTCCGTCTCGCCACGTTCACTGACAGCCGCGTCTGCGGCTACACCACGACAACCACAACACAACACCGCTCCCCTCCCTGGCAACTCACATTGTTTTTCTCCTCCTCTTTTGCACAAACCACAACGCCGAGCACAGGCGCAAGCCACCCACACCGCGCCCCTCCCCGTCCCGTCTTTGGCCGCCGCTCCTCGTTTCCTCGTTTGCCCCCTCCCATCTCCCGAAATGCCATGCCAGCAGCGTTACGCATGCCCCTCCCCTGTCCACACAACACTACCGCCTAACGAACAGCCTTTTCCGGGCCACATGCAGGGCACGCCCACCTCCAAACGCTGCCAATTCACGGACGCACACACACACTCACTTTCTCGACACCTTTCTGTACGGAGGGTGCGTCATCTCGACCGTGACAGAGTGACGGCAACTATCGACGATCCATTTCCCCCCACTGGTAAAACATGTCCACTAACACCTACATACATCATTCAAGTACACAGACAATAGCATACACACAATGGGAGGGCACACGAACATGGACGGCACGGCACTGTCATACACTCTTCCTCAGAACCATATCAACAAACGTTACGTACATCCGGGAAAGCGAAAGCGAACGCGAAAGCGAAAGCGAAAGCAAAGGCAAAGCCCAATGCAGCCGTCAAAGGTAACGTTCACCACGGCAGACACTTGCAGCCGCGCCGCCGTTAAACGCATTTCAGTGCGGCTCCAATACGCCTCCGACACGGGAACGTTCCGTTGCTCTACGAATGCGTTTCTCCCCTTTTTCCCTTCCTCTCTCTTTTGCCCCCCCTCCTTGCACTCTTGCCTCATTCCTCACGTTCTGCCCAGACATTCGACCGATCAACGTCAACCTTTCGTTACCGTTCTCAGCGCGACGGTGTACAACAGTATGACGGGTGTGCCCAAGACTTCGGTTCAGTTGCGTGACGCCGGTCTATCGCGCCGATCGACAGTTACTCAGGGGGCGACGGATCGGACCACGTCACCGACACACAAAACACTTTCAAACAAACAAATACATACCGGATGGACACAGACAAACACGTGTACAGACATTCGCCAAACAAACGACCACCGCCGCCGCCGCCGTCGTCGTCTAGCGTGCATCTTGAATGACGACATCGGTGTGCGTGCGTCGTACGCAATCAGTCAGACACGGCTATCAAACATCAGAGTCGAATGGTACATCATCGTGCGTGTCGCCGTACACGTACAGTACAATACAACAACAATGCGTCTTAATGGCACGTTCATTTCAACGTCACTCACACACCTCCACGCTGCAGTTACGTCGCACCATTGTCAAACTCGGCGTACAGCAAAGGGAATAGTGGGCGGCAAAAAAACAAAACAAAAACCAAACAAAAACATTTCACATTTCACCCTCGCCATGTATGATGTGCAAAAAAACAAACCCGCAAACGGCCGTCGTTACGGTGACACAAAAGTCGCCGATCGCACTGTCCCCCCTCGCAGACGGGTAACACACACACACACCCCAACAACACCAATGGGTCAAAAACCACGCCAACGAGGCGTGCCACCATTCCACGCCACGGCGACCAACCTCGTGGCCGTACCCCGCGCAACACGCTTTGACGCGCCCCCCCACCCACAATCAAAATGCACACATACATCACAGCCGTCCACACACACAAACAACAACAACAATTCCGCCCTTCCCGCAAAAGGCAAGTTGGTGGCCCTGAAAAGGGCCGTTTTGCCGCTCTCGCAACGGAGGAGCCTTCTCCATCCTTCCTTCCTTCCATTCCAGAGCCACCTCCTTACTTGGAGCTCGTGTACTTGGTCACCGCCTTCGTGCCCTCGCTCACGGCGTGCTTGGCCAGCTCGCCAGGCAGCAACAGCCGCACAGCGGTCTGGATCTCGCGGGACGTGATGGTCGAGCGCTTGTTGTAGTGCGCCAGGCGAGAAGCCTCGGCCGCAATGCGCTCGAAAATGTCGTTCACGAAGCTGTTCATGATGCTCATCGCCTTCGACGAGATGCCCGTGTCAGGGTGCACCTGCTTCAGCACCTTGTAGATGTAGATGGCATAGCTCTCCTTCCTCTTGCGCTTCTTCTTCTTGTCGCCCTTCGAAATGTTCTTCTGCGCCTTGCCAGCCTTCTTGGCGGCCTTCCCGCTAGTCTTGGGCGGCATCTCGAACCAACGTACGGCAGCAGCAACACCAGTAGCAAGCGCTCCGCTCTAGTCAGCGTCTCCCCACACAGTGGCACCCGCCGACATGAAAATGGCTGGGTCTATACCCATGGTGTACTTGAAGAACCAGCGTCCTTGAAACGCTCTGTCTTACGAGGTGTTCCTTTATGGTGCGGATTCAGGGTTATATATGGTACTGGCTAGGGGTCGGTTTTCCCCTGGATAGATGATGGTTGTGGAGGCGGCAGCGATGATGATGTAAGTGTTTGTTTGCACATGAATTTATATGACTAACGCCTGAATTGGCGATGGATGGTGGCGATTGGTGCTCTCTGGCCAGGGTTTTCATCCCGTCCCAGAGAGTTGATGAGTTGGTGTGGTGATGCATTGGATGATACGTAGAATTTTAATGATTTTTGTTTTATGAGGTGATAAAATGATGGCTGTCCTAACATTGCTCTGATCTCCTCATTGCTCGAGAACCATGGAGCGTCTGCAACTATACGGAAGGCTTTGTTCTGGATGATTTCCAACTGTTTAAGGTTGGTGTCTGCTGCCATACTCCACGCTTCTGAACCGTAGAGCATGGCTGGCAGGATGATCGTTTTCCAAATTTTGAGCTTGGCAGGTATTGTGAGTCCCCTGCCTTTAAGGAGAGGATATAACTGAAAGAGCCGGGCGGAGCCCTTGTTTCTGGCCTCTTTAATGTGATGCACAAATGTCAGATTCTTATCCAGTTTTAGCCCGAGGTAGGTAACTACTTCTCTCCAGGGTAGTACCTGGTTGTTGTGCGTGATGTTCACTATGGGGCGTTTTATTTTGTGGCTGAATAAGATAGTCTGGCATTTGTCTGCGTTTATCTTTATTTTCCACAGATTGCACCACTTTGTCACTTTGTCTAGGTGTCGCTGTAGGCGGTAGGCTAGATAGTTGATGTTTCTGCCACTGTGGTATAATGCAGTGTCATCTGCATATAGGGCAATGTTACCGCCCGGCTCCTTCGGCAGATCGTTGGTGTATAGTAAGTATAGGAGGGGGCCAAGCACAGATCCCTGTGGGACACCTGCTTCTATTTGTTTTAGCTCGCTGTCTGCTCGATCTACTGTAGAGTAAAATGTCCTTTCCACCAGGAACGAGTGGACTATTTTAAGCAGGTGAAGTGGGCAATTCATCTTCGACAGCTTGTATAGCAGGCCGCCATGCCAAACCCGGTCGAACGCTTTTTCAATGTCCAGGAAAATGGCAGCTGTGCTATTGCCCTGGTTCTTCTCTGTGCAGATGTGCTCCACCAGACGAATGGCTTGTTGTGTTGTGCTATGCCCAGCACGAAATCCAAATTGTTCAGGGATAAGGATATTGTTGGCAGATAGGAATTGTAGTAGGGAGTTTTGGATGAGGATTTCAAGTAATTTAGACAGGTGGTTTAGCAGGGAGATTGGTCGATAGTTTTGAGGGAATAGGTGATCTTTATTTGGTTTTGGAATTGATATTACTTTAGCAACCTTCCAGGTTGAAGGGAAATATTGTGCTGTAAGACAATTATTTAAGATGGCAGTGAGATGGGAGATTGCAGGTTGGGGGAGGGCCTTAAGGAAGGATGGTTTGATGTTGTCAGGACCAGGGGCTTTTGCAGTGCCGATTCGCCTGATGATAGCAGCAACTACACGCTCGCTGGTCAGTTCGAAGGTCGTGTCGGACCTGGTGCGAAGTCTACGATGGAGGTGTCTTTCTACCCGCTGTTCCAGGGCGTCTGCTTCGTCCTCGTCGTCCTCTATGACATTCTCCCGGAATTGGAGCTCGAGGGTGTTTGACATGGCAGTCGCTTTGTCCTCCGGCGTGTATGCCAAGCCGTTCTGCCCGTGTAATGGTCTGTTGGCTTTGTGGGGTTGCCGCCTAGCTTTTATTATCCCCCAGAACTTTTCAGGATTTCTCTCAGCTGCCTGAAGACTTTGTTCCCACCTGGAACATCGCAGGAGTTTCAGTCTGGTTTGGATTTCATGGGCCATTTGATTCATGCGTCTCCTATCCTGGGGGTCTCGGTAGGTCTGCCATCTTTTGCGCATGCGGTTTTTATCTGAGATTAGTTGTGCTAGTTCTGGGGGCAGGTTGGATCGCCCATTGTTGTGTGTGATTTTGGTGGTGGTAGCCTTTCCACACGCCTTGATAATGTTGGTAAATCGCTCTATTGCCTGGTCAATTTCCACATGGGTTGGCATGTCTGGTGCATGGTCTGGGATGTGTAGGGCGACCAGTTGCTTGTACCTATCCCAGTCGGTGTACACCGTTGTATGTATTCTACTGTTGGGTACGTCTTGATCTCCCTCAAATCTGAGCACCACAGGGCTGTGATCAGAGTTTAGACTGTTGACAACTTCTGTGGTGGTTGCCAGATTGATATTTTTTAACAGAAATATGTCCAGTATGTCTGGTCGACATCTTGAATTATATGGGAAGTGAGTGGGCTCGTCTGGAGAGACGACCTGCACTGCTGGGTGGTTATCAAGGTATCTCAGTAACCGATTTCCACTGGTGTTCGTGGTGCGGCAACCCCATGCCCTGTGCTTGGCGTTCAGGTCCCCTCCTACTATTGTGTTGTGACTGCCGTTCAGAAGACCGTCCAGGTCGTGAGGAAATAGAGTCGTGCTTGGTGGGTGGTATACTGCCACCAAGTGTGTGGGGCGGTTGTTCAGAACAACTTCCACCACTGTTGCCTCTGTGTTAATGAGTCTTGGTACAGGTACCTGGCGATGGCATATGCGCCGTTTTATTAGGATACCTGTACCGCCACCTTGTCTGTTAGGACGGTCCGTCCTAATTAGTTGGTAGTTGCGGACCTGAAATGTGTCATCTGGGGTTAGATGTGTCTCACTGAGGAGAGCTACATCAATTCCATGATCATCCAAGAACATCTCAAGCTCGAACCTGTCGTGATAGATGCCATCTGCATTCCAGATGGCGATGGTGATATGCTGCTTCTCTTCTTCATTTGCCATTGGAGAGCAGTGGTAGGATGTTGGTGGCGAGTATTGAGATTGTAGAGATGAGGTCTGGGGCTGCTGCTATTTTGGTGCATAGCTGAGTTATGCCTTCAAGGAAGGCTGGTGAAATGAGGGACTTTATAAACGCCCAAATCTTAGAGAGCAACTGGAGTGGCTGTTCCTGTTCGACCTGAACGGAACGTTCCTGCGCAGTGGTCTGGCCACTGACGATGTTAATAGTGTTGTTGGTAACTGCTGGTGCAGTTGTGGCTTGGGCGGGTTCGGTGGGTATGTCTTGGGCTGGTATGGCTCTTGGTGGTTGTACACTTGTGGCCTTTGATGTTGAGGGCAGTGGTGTTGTTGCTGCCTTCTCTGTAACAGGTTGGGTTGGGGTGGGGAGGGGTATGTTTTGTGGGGGAGAGGCGACCTGTTGGGGTGGAGTTCTGTTAATAGGCAGAGTTGCCTTGAGGGGGGATCGTTGAGGCTTTGGTTTAGGGGTATCTGGGGGGGGAGGAGTGCGCCCAGTTTTCACAACCTCGGCTAAAGTCCTGTTGCCAATAGGGCTCTCTTCGTGGCGTGGTTGATGTTGTGGAGCAGATGGTTGTGTACTCCGTTGGGGTTGGGCAGGGTTTGGAGGGCTTGTGGATTCTGCTCTGGCAGAAACCACAACTTCCATGGGGGGAGCTGGAGGGGGGTTGGGGTTTCTCAGTGGAATTCTGGGAAGTGGTTCTTGCCTTCTGGGAGCTGAAGCTCGCTGGCGCTCCCACGCCTGGACGATCTTCAGTCTTTCCGGGCAGCCCCTGAAGGAGGCTGGATGGTTGCCCCTACAGTTGGCACATATGGCCGGTTCTTCCCTTTTCTTTGTGCAGGCGCCAGAAAGATGCGGTCCTGCGCATTTGACGCACCTGGGGGCGAGTTCGCATTGGTTTGCCCCGTGTCGAAATCTCTGGCATAAATAACACTGTGTGGGCCCACTAGGTTTTTGGTATAATTCTATGGTGACTTTCATATGAAGTAGTCTTTCCACTTTAAATATTTTCCTGGCCTCCGCCGTGTTCAATAGATTGACCTGGAAATTGGCCGTTTTTCTCCTTGGCGCTGATACTACGTTTCCAGAGTCATCGATTTCAGTCTGCGGTTTAGACATTTGGAATACGTCTTGCACCGGAAAGCCCTTCTCGGCGAGTGCATTCTTGACGTCCTCTGGGGTCCAGTAGGGCGTCAGTCTTTTAACGACGACCTTCAGTGTGCTCTTCGGGTCGTCATTGTACGTGAAGAATTCTAGATTGCGCTTTCTGAATTCTTGCTTGAGGTATTGAAAATCCTCCGGGTTTGTAGCCTGGTAGACGATGCTATCACCCTTGTATGAGGTACTAAGGGCACCTGTTAGTTTTCCTTGAATCTGCCCTATCAAGGTAGTGTACCCTTTCGTCTCGAACACAGTGATAGGGGGAACCCTTCGGCCTCTGTTAGTTCTTTGGTTTCTATTTTGCGTAGGGCCCCCTTGCGCCTGGGGAGCTACTGGACTTGTTTTCTCCTGTCCCCTGTTGCCGCCCTCTGACGTCATCTGGGTGGCGTTTGGCGTTGGTGCTGCGCTTTCTGTGTTCGCACTAGTATCTGCTGTTGGTTTATGGGGGCGGTCAGATATCGGGGTTTCGATTTCTGTGCCCTGGCATTGTTGTGGCAGTACAGGATTTACCTGTTCTGCCGTTTCGACATGTTTTAGGTTTTCTTTTGTTGAGGCAGGTGGCGTGAGCGGTTGATTTTCTTCCGCAATAGCGGGTTGCAGGGGCTGCCCAGATTTTTCCTGCTTTTGAAGCAGCCTCCCGCTTCGCCGCAGACGTCCCTCGCCCAATGACGAGATAGAGCTGGTGTCACTGTCGGTGGCAATGACAAGATTGTCGGAGTCCGAACTAGTGACTGATGATGGTGATGGGGGTGAGTGATCCATAGAAGAAGAAAGAGATGATGATGAGGTCGTGATAGTTGTCGGGTCCACACTGTGTGAGTCGTCGCTTGGATGTCGGTCTTGTGGGTGCCCCATAGTGGGGCAACCGTGAAATGAAACGGTTTACAGAATTTGTCCTATATTTCGACAATTTCCGTGCCAGTGACCTTTCCCTACACCTAGCAGGCGCGGGATACCACCAAGGGCCTCACAGTCAGTCTGTTTGACTGTGTGGCTCGGCGGGTCCCTGGACTGCAGCTTCCCTAACACCTATGGCACAGAAATTCTCGAACAATATCGCTGATTTATAGTCGCCTACTTGCGGCGCGATGTTCTTCTTTCTTCTCGATCTATCCCATGTCAGAACGAGCGCTCAGTGGTCCAGAATTCCGTCCCCGGTCTTGAGTGTGCAACACGACTTTTGCTTTTCTAGAATCGACAGTTTTGCTTTTCCTGAAAACACACACTCGACCACGTCCGGAAACCCAGAACAAAGCGCGACCCGCTAGCCCCGACGGTACGGCAAAACACGCCGCTATCGCGCGAGCACGAAAGGCGGCGACCAAGCACACGAGAAGCAAGCAACGAGGCGAGCTCTGGACAAAGGCGGCGAGAGCGCGCGGTGGGAATTTCCAGGGCTGGGAGCACAATAGCGGCGCGGAGCACAGGTAGACGCACGTCCGTCCGCTTCGCAGTCCCACCTCGGAATGGCCGCCGGCCTGGCACCCGCCGCCAGCCGCCGCCGCACCTTTACCAGCTCGCCCTGTTGCGGCCGCCGACCAATGGGGCGCGCGCGCAACCGGCCGCCGCACCCGAGCCCATAAAGCACCCCCACCCCGGCTGCGCCGGCACGCACTCCGCTGCTCGACTCGCTGCCGCTCGCACCGGTCGTTTTCGTTTCCGTTTCGTGTGCACCGTCGCTAGCCCATCGCCATGTCCGGACGCGGAAAGGGAGGCAAAGTCAAGGGCAAGTCAAAGTCCCGCTCAAGCAGGGCTGGGCTCCAGTTCCCGGTCGGCAGAATCCACCGCCTCCTGCGCAAGGGAAACTACGCAGAGCGCGTCGGCGCCGGGGCGCCCGTCTACCTCGCCGCCGTCATGGAGTACCTCGCGGCTGAGGTGCTCGAGCTGGCCGGAAACGCGGCCCGCGACAACAAGAAGACGCGCATCATCCCGCGCCACCTGCAGCTTGCCATCCGCAACGACGAGGAGCTCAACAAGCTCCTGTCGGGCGTCACCATCGCACAGGGTGGTGTCCTGCCCAACATCCAGGCCGTCCTGCTGCCAAAGAAGACCGAGAAGAAGGCCTAAAGGAGGCCAGGCAATCGCAGCCGCCGCGTGCTCCCCTGCACGCAACGCGCTTTGCCGGCTCGGCCCACAACAATCGGCCCTTTTCAGGGCCACCACACAAACCTACGTCCAAAGCAAAATTTCAGTCGTCCTCGCCGCACCTTGTTTTGTTTTAACTTTGCACCGTCACAGCACAGCCGCCGCCGGCGCACGTCCGCCATCTTGTCGTCCACACAGCCCGTGTGGCCCAAAACACACACACACACACACACATTTTGCACGGTCGCAGTCGCCTTCCAAACCGACAACGGCAGCAATAATGACCATTGTTAAAGGGAGGCGTGTCGACACACCGCCCTCCACTCCCGCGCGCAACGGCCGTCGACACGAACGAAACAGCTGATCCGGCCGCCTATGCCCACACGCCTTGCCTCGGAAACCCCAACGCCGCCGCCGCAAACAAACACACAGAGCCAAACCACGCAAGCAAATAATCACCGCCTCTCGCACAACAACACACAGCCCGCCATCTCCGTCGCGATCGATACAAAGACACACAATAACAAACACACAAACGAAGCAGCTCCACACACAGCCAGCCACATGACACGTTTCCTTTCCTTCTCCCCTCCCAGTCACATCACGTCGCTCAAACGGAAAGAAAGAAAGAAACAAACAAACAACACAGCGCACACACGCAGCAACAACAACACAGACTCTTTCGCACTTTTCAACTTCCGAACAGTGTGGTGGCCCTGAAAAGGGCCGTTTTCTAGTCTCTCCCACCCACAAGCACGGCCGCGGGAAGGCCAGCGCCCGCTGCGACGCAGCCTAACCGCCGAAACCGTACAGGGTGCGCCCCTGCCTCTTCAGGGCGTACACCACGTCCATGGCCGTCACAGTCTTGCGCTTGGCGTGCTCAGTGTACGTCACCGCGTCGCGGATCACGTTCTCCAGGAACACCTTCAGCACCCCGCGGGTCTCCTCGTAGATCAGACCAGAGATGCGCTTCACGCCGCCCCTGCGAGCCAGGCGGCGGATGGCGGGCTTCGTGATGCCCTGGATGTTGTCGCGCAACACCTTGCGGTGCCGCTTGGCGCCACCCTTGCCGAGCCCCTTTCCTCCCTTGCCGCGGCCTGTCATCCTTCCTTCCTCGGGCAAAGCAAAACGTGCACAAACAGCAGCTGCAGCGGCTGGCGAGTCGGCTACGGTCTGCGCCCAGCGCGCCCGCCGCCCCCCTATATAGACTCTGGCCCGCCCTCCCCCCACCACGCGCAACCGAGGGCATATAAGCGCAGCACGGAGGCGCGCGGGCCCGTTGTCAAGGCAGCACCGGACGCCGCGCCGCACCTAACCTCCACGCACGCCGCTCCGCTACCGCTACCGCTACCGCCATGGCCCGCACAAAGCAAACGGCCCGCAAGTCCACCGGCGGAAAGGCGCCGCGCAAACAGCTCGCCACCAAGGCGGCGAGGAAGAGCGCGCCCGCCACCGGAGGCGTCAAGAAGCCCCACCGCTACAGGCCGGGCACCGTCGCCCTGCGAGAAATCAGGCGCTACCAGAAGAGCACAGAGCTGCTCATCCGCAAGCTGCCATTCCAGCGCCTAGTGCGCGAGATCGCCCAGGACTTCAAGACCGACCTGCGCTTCCAGAGCTCCGCAGTCATGGCCCTGCAGGAGGCCAGCGAGGCCTACCTCGTCGGCCTCTTCGAAGACACCAACCTGTGCGCAATCCACGCCAAGCGCGTCACCATCATGCCCAAGGACATCCAGCTCGCGCGCCGCATCCGCGGCGAGCGCGCCTAAACCGCGCCGCGGCACCGCACCGCACCGCACCGCACAAACAAAAACGGCCCTTTTCAGGGCCACTAACATCTCTCCGTCGCGAGCAAACTTTGTCGGTCGCCTGCCTCTCGCCCCGCAACCCAAAAACAAAAAAAAACCACCACTTCCCGTCCGTCCGCCACACCCGCTCACTCTGCCTGCCTGCTAGCAGCGCGCAACAATCACACATCATCCCTCCCCGGCGCTCAAAGCGCACAATACCCAACGGCCGACGTCACACCGCACGGGTGGCTGGCCGGCCGCCGCTTTCGTTTCGAAAACAAAAAAAACCCGCACTCCACTCCGACGGCCAACGGCCAGGCAGGCGCGCGCGCTCGCTCGCTCTACGCGCCACCGAAATCCCCGCCGACTCCTTCCACATCTCAACGTGCCCCCCGTTGCAAAACATAACACACACACACACACACACACAAAGGAACAAAACAAAACAAAGACCAGACACGACTCGACAAGACAGACATCCGAGACGAACGAACGCAGGCAAGCCAACCAACGTATTCAAACAAAACAACGTGACAGAAAAACCAACCGTCGGCCGCCGCCACAAACACGGCGACAATCAACCACGACAACAACAACAACACCGCTTACCGCTACCGCCGCCCACACCCGCCACCGACCCCCGCAATCCAACCACCACGGCACGCAAACAGCATCCCCACGGGCATACAGAAACGCCAGACAGACACCCACACCAAACGCAACACGACAATCAAAACCTTCCCCGACGTGCTTTGATGGCCCTGAGAAGGGCCGTTTTGGGCCGCGCGTCTCTTGCGCGCCACTAGACGACGACGGGGGGTGGGGACGACGGAGTCAAGCGCCAAACCCTTCCTTTCTCCCATCTCTTTCTCCTCTACTCTACTTCTTCTTCTTGGGCGAAGCCTTCGCCTTAGACGGCGTCGTCGCCTTCTTCGGGCGCGGCGCCTTCGGCTTCTTCGTCGGAACCTTGGCGGCCTTCTTCGCCTTCGACGGCGACTTGGCCTTGGCCGGCTTGGCCGCAGCCGCCTTCTTCGCACCCGCGGGCGCGGCCGACGCCGCAGACGCCTTCTTGGCGGCGCCCGCCTTCCGACCGGTCGCCGCCTTCACGCCACCAGCCTTCTTTGCGCCGGCCGCACGGGCGCCCTTCTTCTCCTTGCTGGCCGGAGCGGCGCGCTTCTTCTTGGCACCGCCAGCACGAGCCTTGCCGCCCTCGGCCGCCCCCCCGCCGCCGGCGCCGGCAAGCTTGAACGAGCCGGACGCGCCCTTCCCCTTCGTCTGCACCAGCTCGCCCGCCACGACGGCCGACTTGAGGTACTTCTTGATAAACGGCGCCAGCTTCTCCGCGTCCAGCTTGTAGTGCGCGGCTATGTACTTCTTGATCGCCTGCAGCGACGACCCGCCGCGCTCCTTCAGACTCTTGATGGCGGCCGTCACCATCTCAGAGGTGCGCGGGTGCGCAGGCTTGGCGCGCGGCTTCTTCGCAGACGACGCAGACTTGGCCTTCTTCGTAGTGCCGGTGGCGGCGGGTGCCGCAGCAGTCTCGTTCGTAGCCGCCTGATCTGCCATTTCGACGACGCGCGTAACACACAGCGAGAGCGAGCGGGACGGCAGGCAGGCACGCAAGCACAGCACAGCAGCAGAGCAGAGAATCACAAGGCCCAGCCAGTGTCGCGGGCGGGCGCGGACGGCCGAGAGAGCGGCCGCCACTCTGCGCGCCGCCGCGCCGCGCCTCCCGCGCTTGCTACCGCCCAACGTCCGACAGCCTGTGCGGAGCAGCCCCAAACCTGCGCCACAACCGCCCGCGCCTTTCAAACCACCGAGGATGGGGCTACACACAGCCACACCACAGTCGCCAACCAGTCGCCACGGCAGCGCCGCAAACCACGGCCAAACTGCAGCTACCGCGCGCTACAGCCTGGGTCGGCCCGCCGAGAATCGCCGCCCCCGCCCAAATGCCGCCCCCACAGCCCCAGCCGACGACCCGCCACAATGGCCAAACCTTCGGCAAAACTCCCACACCGTCGCCGCGGCAGCCCGGCCAGCGCGGCCGGCGCCACAGCCACACAAGCCGAGGCGTGCGGCGATGACGGCCGTGCAAACGCGCCTCCGCCGCCCCATCGCCTTCCGTCGCCCTCCCGCCGTTTCCCGATCGGCCCGCAGCCGTCGGGCCACATCGCGCGCCGTCCTCCTCCTCTCGCCCGCCAACATTCACAGCCGTTTCTCAACAATTGCCCGCCGCAAACGGACGCCGCCTGCGCAACAGGCGCCGCCGCCCCTCGCCGCTTCCGACCCAACCCCTCGACCGAGGCAAACCGCAATCCGAATCTACAGACCAACCCAATCTGCCGTCAAGCACACACGACAGCCGACCTTACACGTTACGCGTTACACATTACGTTTACACGTCTACGTTAGGTTAGGTTAGGTTAGGTGGACGTGGGTTAGGTTAAGGGGACTTGGGTTAGGTTAAGCGTCAAACTTAGGTTAAGCATTCAAACACGTCAGGCGTCAGAGGTTAGGTTAGGTTAGGTTAGGTTAGGTTAGGTTAGGTTAGGTTAGGTTAGGTTACACGTTAGGTTAAGGGGTCAGTGCTAGGTTAAGAAGCGTCAAACGTAGGTTAAAAAAGCGTTCAAAAACGTGAGGCGTGAGCCGGACAGCTTACCTTACGTAGACGTTAGGGGCTCACAGGCTGAGCTCACCTCGCCACACCACAGGTTAGGTTCGGTTCGGTTCGCTCGGCTCAGCGTAAAGCGCCGAGGTCAGGGTTACGTTCGTTCACCTTCGGGCGCCACACTTTCGGTTGAAAGGTCGCGACGGGACGACGTCGGCAGGCACGCCGCAAACGAACAAAAACGTACAGACGACGTCGGAAACCGCCGACAGACGGGGGAGCAGCACGACCACGACCAGACACCGAGCGCGAACGAGACACACGCGAACCACCCCCACCGGCCAAAGGGCACCACACAACAACCCAGAGCACCACGTGTCGACACCAGAGCAACCCGCCGCTCACGCGACATGGCTGGCACCGAAGGGCAACCGCCCGCAACTGCGCTTTCCGCGCCGGCCCGGATGCACGTCGTGCTACAACAACACCACTACCGTACACAGCCGCTGTTCACAACATCACTATCAATGGCGCGCCCGCGGCTCGCCGCCGTCGCCGTCGCAGTCGCAGCCCCAACGCCAGCACTTTTGCACCACCATTCACACGCACCGCAACACAGCTCGCCGACACAGCCGAACAAAACAAACACCACACAACAACAGCAACAACGCCGCCGCCTCTACTTGTGCCGGCGACCCACCCCGCCGATGGCGCACCTTTCGCCAGCCGGCAATCGACACACACGCACCCACCCACCGGGGCCCAGTGCAAAAAAAAAAAAAAAAAAAAAAACAAAAAAAAAAAACACACAAAAACAAAAAAACCAAACAACACAAACGACACGGGAAGCGCACACCGCCACTTCGCGCGCACGCCACCAACCAGTCGTCGTCTCAAAATAACAAACACAAACAAAATAAACTAACAACTAGGGCAACACAAAACAAAAACGCCTCGCACGAACCGCCCACAAAAAGGACAAGCACACGCACAGCCTCTGCTGACGACCACGACGCAGCGGCACGCTGCTCCTGTCCCGCGCCCCGCGCCCCACTCGATTCACAACTCACGCGACACCGTCAACGACGGGCTCGCTTCCCGCAACCTACCACCTTTCCGCCACGACGCACAGCCCCAGCCCCACCCGACGACGCCCGTGGCAACGACTGCACTTTCACCACCGCCTCCCCCTTCCCCCCCAAAACACACACACACACACACACAGCCAGCCAAAAACGCACTCGCGACCCACACATGCACGTGCATCGGCACACGCCAACCAGTCAACGTCGACAACCACACGCAAGGCTCGAAACGAAACCGGCGTCCTTCCACGTTGCCATCAAGCTACGCGACACAAGACACAAGGAACCAACACAACAGCCGGCCCCACTAATTCCCACTCTCACGCCGCAAAAAGCACACCGAAACCGCCAAACGCACGCACATTCCCCTTCGCACTGACACCACCGACCGGCTCGCTACCACACACCTCTCGGCAGCCGTTTCACGCCAATTCGCCACACCGCCCACACAGTCGACAAGCGCCCGCCCTGTACGGCACACGCAACGACGCAGCGCAGCAAAGGGCGCCCGCAACACATACCTCTCCGCCGCCCGACGCGCCAACCGCCACACCACACCGCCAGCCACTCGCAAATTGTGCACTGCCACCAGCCACACGTCCAACACGCCGCGCCGCCTCCGGCCACCCGCCAGGGGGCGCTCACGTCCGCGACAACAGCGCGGCCCGCCGGGCCGGGCCGAACCGAACCGAGCCGCCGCTGCTCTGCACTCGGCACGGCCACACCCTGCTGCAGACCGGGCTCGTCCCTCTGTACGCGTCTGCCTGCGCATCAACACAACACGACCTTTTTCTTTTTTTCCTCTCTACCGCCATCCCTTCTTCTCGCGTTTTACTCGTTGTTGCAGCAGCGGCGCACACCTACACATCCACAGCCCCAGCCGAGCCGGCCTCACCTCAGGGCCCGCCGCCAGCGTCTCCTCCTCGGGCACAGGTGCGGTGCTGTGGCCGCCCATCCAACCGCATTGCTGGCCGTCCAGCCACCAGGCGTTCCCACTGCCGCGAGCCACGCCGCGCACCGACCCTGCTGCAGAAAACGAAGCATAGCCAGAGACCGACCGATACACAAAGCAAGCCGTCGCCTCGCCTCTTGTCCTTCCTGCCTTCCTTCCGCCCCCGCCCTTCTCACACCACCGCCTCTCCACTTTCGCCCCCCCCCCCCCTCCTTTTTTTTTTTTTGTTTTCTTCTTTCTTTCTTTCTTTCTTTGGCCCTCTCTCCTTCCCGCCATGGCGGTTACGGCACCGCCTGCAGCGGCAGATTTTTTGCGCCCACACGCCTACTCCTACCACCATTAACCTTGCCCTGCCCTGCCCATCAACGTCGCAGTCGAACCGACGCTTGCCAACACACTGCCCACGTTCCTTTCTCTTTTCGGCCTACGCCCATTACGCGCCGCCGCCACAGCACCTTCCCTTCCCACAACACACCGACGTCATCACACGCACCCAAAACAGGGGCCACGACCGTGTTCCTCGCCCACTCCCATCCCGCACGGTACGCACATTCCCAACTACTACCGCGCACCCTCCCTTTCCAATCTGTGTGTCTCTGTGTCTGTGTCCTGTCCGCGCGTGACGCCTCTCAACATCCGCCGTCCCCCGTCCCGTTTTCGCCCCCATGCCGTCGTCGCGCCGCCTCCGCCCCTGTCCGCCCCGCACCACACCATACACCGCTGCTTGTCCCGGCCGTTGCCACCAAAGGCGCCGACCGCAAACGCGCCACGCCGCAGCCCCCGTGCGTCTCGCGCTCGCTTGCATCTCCGTGCCGACGCTGCCTCTCTTCCCACTCGCACTCGACCTCGACAACACAGTCTTTGGCTCCGCCACTGCGTGTTCCGGTGGTACGCACGCTGCACCACGTATGTATTCATTACCAGAGCGATGGCGAGGCATGACAGCATCTCTGTCTGACCAGAGAGTTCTTTATCGCTGCTAGTCGGCGCTTGGACCGCGCCAGACGACAGTAGTTGCACGCACCGGGTCGCCAGGAACAGTTGTTATATATATTGTAGCGCGAGTCGGGAGAGGTAGTAGTCGGTCGACAGTAGTAGCGGGTGGACGGTTGTACTGAGCGGGCGTCGGCGGCGTGCTCTGCTCGTCTCGCGACTCTGGTCACGGTTCGGGACGATGTATAGTATATTGTGTTATAATCAAAAGGTGGTGTGACGCTGCATTGCGCAAATCTGATAACGTATGTTCATTGTACTTATTTTGTTCAACAACAAAAGCCCCACTATTACTTTTTTTCTAAAGTAACTTTTGTCTCTTAACGAAAAACATTCACTTTTTAAAGACTACTTCCTATGGCATTTCCCTCCAAGGAGTGCAATTAATTACCAGCCAGCACTCATTCATTGCACACAGCTGTGTAAGGGGTATCTACAATTGAGGAGCGGATATAAATGCAATTTTTTGTTTTTTTTTGTTTTTTGTTTTGTGTGTGT